>NC_091999.1:6344602-6384602 GCF_044704955.1 Pristiophorus japonicus | reverse complement strand
CGGTCGGGTGAACCTCCGTTGTACTGTCTCCAAGGCAAGTATGTCCTTCCTTAGATACGGAGACCCCGAACTGCACGCGGTGTTGTTATCGGCTGACTTGCTTGTTCCGCCTCGCTGCTTTAAGCGTCAAATTACCCGCACGCCCGGTTGTAGTAAAGGCCGGGCTGGGTCTTTTATCCAGACAGTCAGACATTCACACGCCAACTCTCTGCTTGCCAAGGCAACTCTTCCAGAAGTTATACACCTTTCGAGACTCCAGTGTCTCGACAGTCCATAAGGGAGAAGGGTCTCTGTCATGTATCCAGATATGTTGACTGCTTGTACTGTTACAATATGTTGTGCCACCAGAGGGCACCGCAGTGGGAGACGTATAGATTACCTGTACAGGTGTGCCAGGCCCAGTATAAAAGGCAGGCCACCAGGGTGTGACCCTCTGGAGTTACATTAAATGGACTAAAGCCACTTTACGTGCGATACATTGCCTCATGCAGTCATTATCAGAACATCTTAAGACACAGCAGTCTGTACAATCCATAAAAGTCTGTGTGACAAAACACCAGTTCCAGTTTCTATATCTAAAAAGTCTTTGAACTCTTATTCTTTGCATGTAGATAGTCATGACTAACTGCTTTCTGAATCGTCTAACATACAGCCGTCTGGGGAAAAGAGTGTTTGAAGACCAGGCCCTCAAATCCACCACCGAGCTCATGGTCTACAGGGCTGTAGTGATACCCGCCCTCCTGTATGGCTCAGAGACGTGGACCATGTACAGTAGACACCTCAAGTCGCTGGAGAAATACCACCAACGATGTCTCCGCAAGATCCTACAAATCCCCCGGGAGGACAGACGCACCAACGTTAGCGTCCTCGACCAGGCTCAACATCCCCAGCATCGAAGCACTGACCACACACTCGACCAGCTCCGCTGGGCAGGGCCACATTGTCCACATGGCCCCCCAGACACGAGACTCCCCAAAGCAAGCGCTCTCCTCGGAATTCCTTCACGGGCAAGCGAGCCCCAGGTGGGCCAGAGGAAACGTTACAAGGGACACACCCTCAAAGCCTCCCTGATAAAGTGCAACATCCCCCACTGACACCTGGGAGACCCTGGCCCAAAGACCAGTCCCGCCCTCAGTGGAGGAAGTGCATCCGGGAGGGCGCTGAGCACCTCGAGTCTCAACGCAAAGAGCGTGAGGAGGCCAAGCGCAGGCAGCGGAAGGAGCGCGCGGCAAACCGGCCCCACCCACCCCTTCCCTCGACCAATGTCTGTCCCCACCTGTGACAGGGTCTGTGGCTCCCGTATTGGACTGTTCAGCCACCTGAGGACTCACTTCGGGAGTGGAAGCGAGTCTTCCTCGATTCCGAGGGACTGTCTATGATGATGATATTGTTCCCACCGTAACAAAGTTACACTCAAGTACTTAGCGTTCAGACATGGTCCGCCACCCATCACAATGGCTGAAGGCACCACCATTGTCTGACAGCGAGGAGATGCCCACGGCCGAGTGTTGCAGACTGGCGCACTAAAGGTCCGTGCAGTCGCCCCAAAGGCAGGGTGGGGAAGGGCCAGAGTTTAAGGCCCTTCTGCCATGGTAAACGCAGGGGCTGGAATCAGACCCCACCTCGGGCCTGTGCTTGTTAAACCAGCTTGTATACACAGAGCACCATGTACTGAAACACGCCCGTGTTGTGCCAGGTATACTGAATGTCTCTGCACTGTTTAGTGACTTGTAAAGAAATGTAAATGTATTCTCATCCGTTCCCTCGACTGCTTTCATCTGCACAGTGCATCCTGTAACGTGATTGGCGATGGGCATTGAAATGTCTCCTGGAATGTAACATAAACCTGTCCTTTCCTGCTCCGTGTAATACCCTTATTTGCACAGTGCTACAGGTAACGTGATTTACAGGCTGTACTAAACTCCGCCTCGAAAGGAAATGCACACTAGTGCATTGTCACCATCATCATCACGGGCTGTCCCTCGGAATCGAGGAAGACTTGCTTCCACTCCGAACATGAGTCCTTAGGTGGCTGAACAGTCCAATACGGGAGCCACAGTCCCTGTCACAGGTGGGACAGACAGTGGTTGAGGGAAGGGGAGGGTGGGACTGGTTTGCCGCACGCTCCTTCCGCTGCCTGCGCTTGCTTTCTGCGCGCTCTCGGCGACGGGACTCGAGGTGCTCAGCGCCCTCCCGGATGCACTTCCTCCACTGAGGGGCGGGACTGGTCTTTGGGCCCAGGGACTCCCAGGTGTCGGTGGGGGATGTTGCACTTTATCAGGGTGGGCTTTGAGGGTGGTCCCTTGTAACGTTTCCTCTGCCCACCTGGGGCTCGCTTGCTGTGAAGGAGTTCCGAGTAGAGCGCTCGCTTTGGGGAGTCTCGTGTCTGGGGACATGCGGACAATGTGGCCCTGCCCAGTGGAGCATATGAGAGGGGATCTCATAGAAACATATAAAATTCTGACGGGACTGGACAGGTTAGATGCAGGAAGAATGTTCCCGATGTTGGGGAAGTCCAGAACCAGGGGTCACAGTCTAAGGATAAGGGGTAAGCCATTTAGGACCGAGATGAGGAGAAACTTCTTCACTCAGAGAGTTGTTAACCTGTGGAATTTTCTACCACAGAGAGTTGTTGAGGCCAGTTCATTGGATATATTCAAGAGGGAGTTAGATGTGGCCCTTACGGCTAACGGGATCAAGGGGTATGGAGAGAAAGCAGGAAAGGGGTACTGAGGGAATGATCAGCCATGATCTTATTGAATGGTGGTGCAGGCTCGAAGGGCCGAATGGCCTACTCCTGCACCTATTTTCTATGTTTCTATGTTTCGATGTTTATCAGGGAGGCTTTGAGGGTGGTCCCTTGTAACGTTTCCTCTGCCCACCTTTGGCTCGCTTGCCGTGAAGGAGTTCCGAGTAGAGCACTCGCTTTGGGGAGTCTCGTGTCTGGGGGCCATGCGGACAATGTGGCCCTGCCCAGCGGAGCTGGTCGAGTGTGTGGTCAGTGCTTCGATGCTGGGGATGTTGGGCCTGGTCGAGGACGCTAACGTTGGTGCGTCTGTCCTCCCAGGGGGATTGGCAGGATCTTGCGGGGGCAGCGTTGGTGGTATTTCTCCAACGACTCGAGGTGTCGGCTGTACACGGTCCACGTCTCTGAGCCATACAGGAGGGCGGGTCTATCTGCTCCTTAACCTTCTCTGCTCCAAGGAGAACAACCCCAGCTTCTCCAGTCTCTCCAGGTAACTGAAGTCCCACATCCCCCGGGACCATTCTGGCCAACCTCCCCTCTGCACCCTCTCCAAGGCCTTCACATCTTCCCGAAAGTGCGGTGCCCCGAATTGGACACAATACTCCAGCTGTGGCCGGACTCACTGATCTGTATTAAGGTTTTGCCGTTGATTAAATTCAATTGCTGCCGCAATCTTCCAACACCGAATCTAGGCCAGGCTGCATTGCAGAATCCGAATACAGGCCCGCCAACACATCCATTACGGAAACTGCCCCAGGTTTCGTGAACCCGAAACTTTCGGATGGCAAACCGTGAGGAACACCATCCCCCGCCCATCTGCGTCGCCGAACTCAGACAGCTCACAAACCAATAAGGGAATTAAGGGTTACGGGGAGCGGGCGGGTAAGTGGAGCTGAGTCCACGGCCAGATCAGCCATGATCTTGTTGAATGGCGGAGCAGGCTCGAGGGGCTCGATGGCCTACTCCTGTTCCTAATTCTTATGTTCGATGTTCTTATCTTCCCCCCCCAACAGCCCGTCTCCCTCCCTCTCCCCACACCCCCTATCCCATCCCCCCTCCCCTCCCTAGCCCCTCTCTCTCTCTCCGCCCCCCCCCAGCCCCTCTCCCTCTCTCCCCACCCCTCCCCCCAAGCCCCTCTCCCTCTCTCCCCACCCCTCCCCCCAAGCCCCTCTCCCTCTCTCCCCACCTCTCCCCCCAAGCCCCTCTCCCTCTCTCCCCCCCCACAAGCCCCTCTCCCTCTCTTCCCCCTCCCCCACAAGCCCCTCTCCCTCTCTCTCCCCCCCCCCACAAGCCCCTCTCCCTCTCTCCCCATCCCCTCTCTCTCCCCCCAGCCCCTCTCCCCCATCCCCAGCCCCTCTCCCTCTCTCCCCAGCCCCTCTCCCTCTCTCCCCACCCCTCCCCCCCAGCCCCTCTCTCTCTCTCCGCCCCCCCCCAACCCCTCTCTCTCTCTCCGCCCCCCCCAGCCCCTCTCCCTCTTTCCCCACCCCTCCCCCCAAGCCCCTCTCCCTCTCTCCCTCTCCCCACCCCTCCCCCCCAAGCCCCTCTCCCTCTCTCTACCCCCCAAGCCCCTCTCCCTCTCTTCCCCCCCCAAGCCCCTCTCCCTCTCTCCCCCCCCCCCCCACAAGCCCCTCTCCCTCTCTCCCCATCCCCTCTCTCTTCCCCCAGCCCCTCTCCCCCCCCCCACAAGCCCCTCTCCCTCTCTCCCCATCCCCTCTCTCTTCCCCCAGCCCCTCTCCCCCCTCCCCAGCCCCTCTCCCTCTCTCCCCAGCCCCTCTCCCTCTCTTGGGAGACTAGAACGAGGGGGCAATTTAAAACCGAGTTGAGAAGGAATTTCGTCTCCCAGAGGGTTGTGAATCTGTGGAATTCTCTGCCCAAGGAAGCAGTTGAGGCTAGCTCATTGAATTTATTCAAGTCACAGATAGAAACATAGAAACATAGAAAATAGGTGCAGGAGCAGGCCATTCAGCCCTTCTAGCCTGCACCGCCATTCAATGAGTTCATGGCTGAACATGAAACTTCAGTACCCACTTCCTGCTTTCACGCCATACCCCTTGATCCCCCGAGTAGTAAGGACTTCATCTAACTCCCTTTTGAATATATTTAGTGAATTGGCCTCAACAACTTTCTGTGGTAGAGAATTCCACAGGTTCACCACTCTCTGGGTGAAGAAGTTTCTCCTTATCTCGGTCCTAAATGGCTTACCCCTTATCCTTAGACTGTGATCCCTGGTTCTGGACTTCCCCAACATTGGGAACATTCTTCCTGCATCCAACCTGTCCAAACCCGTCAGAATTTTAAACGTTTCTATGAGGTCCCCTCTCACTCTTCTGAACTCCAGTGAATACAAGCCCAGTTGATCCAGTCTTTCTTGATAGGTCAGTCCCGCCATCCCGGGAATCAGTCTGGTGAATCTTCGCTGCACTCCCTCAATAGCAAGAATGTCCTTCCTCAAGTTAGGAGACCAAAACTGTACACAATACACCAGGTGTGGCCTCACCAAGGCCCTGTACAACTGTAGCAACACCTCCCTGCCCCTGTACTCAAATCCCCTCGCTATGAAGGCCAACATGCCATTTGCTTTCTTAACCACCTGCTGTACCTGCATGCCAACCTTCAATGACTGATGTACCATGACACCCAGGTCTCGTTGCACCTTCCCTTTTCCTAATCTGTCACCATTCAGATAATAGTCTGTCTCTCTGTTTTTACCACCAAAGTGGATAACCTCACATTTATCCACATTATACTTCATCTGCCACGCATTTGCCCACTCACCTAACCTATCCAAGTCACTCTGCAGCCTCATAGCATCCTCCTCGCAGCTCACACTGCCACCCAACTTAGTGTCATCCGCAAATTTGGAGATACTACATTTAATCCCCTCGTCTAAATCATTAATGTACAATGTAAACAACTGGGGCCCCAGCACAGAACCCTGCGGTACCCCACTAGTCACTGCCTGCCATTCCGAAAAGTACCCATTTACTCCTACTCTTTGCTTCCTGTCTGACAACCAGTTCTCAATCCACGTCAGCACACTACCCCCAATCCCATGTGCTTTAACTTTGCACATTAATCTCCTGTGTGGGACCTCGTCGAAAGCTTTCTGAAAGTCCAAATATACCACATCAACTGGTTCTCCTTTGTCCACTTTATTGGAAACATCCTCAAAAAATTCCAGAAGATTTGTCAAGCATGATCTCCCTTTCACAAATCCATGCTGACTTGGACCTATCATCATAGATTTTTAAGCAATAAGGAAATTAAGGGTTACGGGGAGCGGGCGGGTAAGTGGAGCTGAGTCCACGGCCAGATCAGCCATGATCTTGTTGAATGGCGGAGCAGGCTCGAGGGGCTAGATGGCCTACTCCTGCTCCTAATTCTTTTATGTTCTTAAAGTCTGCCCAATCTTCTCCTTTCACAAATCGCTCCGACAATCCAATCGTGCTCATCTGTGCATGCAAAGGTTCTTGTTGCCTTGTCGCCAAATGTTGTGTATGCAATAACTGTCAGACTGAGCACTGTTCAACTCCGAGAGCTATGACCCTGGCTCTGCTTTACTAAGACCCAAAGTGACTACTATACAAAATGTCTGGCCTTTTATACCTGGGCTGCACACACGTGCGTGCAGCCCAATGGCCTCCAAACAGTGACGCCATCTAGTGGCTAGTGATCCCAAAAGTACACACATGACACTCACGCAGGGGATGTTGGGAAGATTTTGCTCAGCGAGTAGTTGATATGACCCATCACCACATCCAGGTCTTCAAGGGTTTGGAACTTCACGGAGTAAGTGGCCTTCTCTGTCTCCATGACAACCTGATCGTAGGAAAGATCATGAACTGTACAGCATGGGTTAGATACAGAGTAAAGCTCCCTCGACACTGTCCCCATCAAACACTCCCGGGGCAGGTACAGGGGGTTAGATACAGAGTGAAGCTCCCTCTACACTGTCCCCATCAAACACTCCCAGGGCAGGTACAGGGGGTTAGATACAGAGTAAAGCTCCCTCGACACTGTCCCATCAAACACTCCCGGGGCAGGTACAGGGGGTTAGATACAGAGTAAAGCTCCCTCTACACTGTCCCATCAAACACTCCCGGGGCAGGTACAGGGGGTCAGATACAGAGTGAAGCTCCCTCTACACTGTCCCATCAAACAATCCCGGGGCAGGTACAGGGGGTTAGATACAGAGTAAAGCTCCCTCTACACTGTCCTATCAAACACTGCCAGGGCAGGTACAGGGGGTTAGATACAGAGTAAAGCACCCTCTACACTGTCCCATCAAACACTCCCAGGGCAGGTACAGCACGGGGTTAGATACAGAGTAAAGCTCCCTCTACACTGTCCCATCAAACACTCCCAGGGCAGGTACAGCACGGGGGTAGATACAGAGTAAAGCTCCCTCGACACTGTCCCATCAAACACTCCCGGGGCAGGTACAGAGGGTTAGATATAGAGTAAAGCTCCCGCTACACTGTCCCATCAAACACTCCCAGGGCAGGTACAGGGGGTTAGATACAGAGTAAAGCTCCCCCTACCACTGTCCCATCAAACACTCCCAGGGTTAGTACAGCACGGGGTTAGATACAGAGTAAAGCTCCCTCTACACTGTCCCATCAAACACTCCCAGGGCAGGTACAGCACGGGTTAGATACAGAGTAAAGCTCCCTCTACACTGTCCCATCAAACACTCCCAGGGCAGGTACAGCACGGGTTAGATACAGAGTAAAGCTCCCTCTACACTGTCCCATCAAACACTCCCAGGGCAGGTACAGCACGGGTTAGATACAGAGTAAAGCTCCCTCTACACTGTCCCATCAAACACTCCCAGGGCAGGTACAGCACGGGGTTAGATACAGAGTAAAGCTCCCTCGACACTGTCCCATCAAACACCCCCAGGGCAGGTACAGGGGGTTAGATACAGAGTAAAGCTCCCTCTACACTGTCCCATCAAACACTCCCAGGGTAGGTATAATGCACATTCTTTTTCTCTCTGTCTCTCTCTCTCTCTCTCTCTCTGTCTCTCTCTTTCTCTCTCTTTCTCTCTCTGTCTCTGTCTCTCACTGTCTCTCTCTCTCTCTCAGTCTCTCTCTCTCTCTCTCTCACTGTCTCACTCTCTGTCAGTGCCCACAGATCCCACCTACCTGATCAGGGTGAAGGGGTGTCAGATTTCGTATCTCCAGAAAATTGAAGGTGCTCTCGATCTGAAATAACAATATAAGAACATCAGAAAAAGGAGCAGGAGTCGGCCATTCGGCCCCTCGAGCCTGCTCCGCCATTTAATACGATCATGGCTGATCCGATCATGGACTCAGCTCCACTTCCCCGCCCGCTCCCCATAACCCTTCACTCCCTTATCGCTCAAAAATCTGTCTATCTCCACCTTAAATTTATTCAATGACCCAGCCTCCACAGCTCTCTGAGGCAGAGAATTCCACAGATTTACAACCCTCTGAGAGAAGAAATTCCTCCTCATCTCAGTTTTAAATGGGCGGCCCCTTATTCTAAGACCATGCCCCCTAGTTCTAGTCTCCCCCATCAGTGGGAACATCCTCTCTGCATCCACCTTGTCGAGCCCCCTCATAATCTTATACGTTTCGATAAGATCACCTCTCATTCTTCTGAACTCCAATGAGTAGAGGCCCAACCTCCTCAACCTTTCCTCATAAGTCAACCCCCTCATCCCCGGAATCAACCGAGTGAACCTTCTCTGAACTGCCTCCAAAGCAAGGATATCCTTTCGTAAATACGGAGACCAAAACTGCACGCAGTCCTCCAGGTGTGGCCTCACCAATACCCTGTATAACTGGAGCAAGACTTCCCTGCTTTTATACTCCATCCCCTTTGCAATAAAGGCCAAGATTCCAGTGGCCTTCCTGATCACTTGCTGTACCTGCATACTAACCTTTTGTGTTTCATGCACAAGGACCCCCAGGTCCCGCTGTACTGCGGCACTTTGTAATCTCTCTCCATTTAAGTAATTTTATTTTCCTATTTTGTCTACCAAGGTGGATAAGCTCACACTTTCCCACATTATACTCCATCTGCCAAATGTTTGCCCACTCACTTAGCCTGTCTAGATCCCTTTTCAGATTCTTTGTGTCTGAAGGGTCAAAGTGTGTTAAAAAGACAAGCCTGAAGGCTCTCTGCCTCAATGCGAGGAGTATTCGGAATAAGGTGGATGAATTAACGGATACGATGTAATTGGCATCACGGAGACATGGCTCCAGGGTGACCAAGGCTGGGAACTCAACATCCAGGGGTATTCAACATTTAGGAAGGACAGACAGAAAGGAAAAGGAGGTGGGGTGGCGTTGCTGGTTAAAGAGGAAATTAACGCAATAGTAAGGAGGGACATTAGCCTGGATGATGTGGAATCGGTATGGGTGGAGCTGCGGAATACCAAAGGGCAGAAAACGCTCGTGGGAGTTGTGTACAGACCACCAAACAGTAGTAGTGAGGTTGGGGACAGCATCAAACAAGAAATAAGGAATGTGTGCAATAAAGGTACAGCAGTTATCATGGGCGACTTTAATCTACATATAGATTGGGCTAACCAAACTGGTAGCAATACGGTGGAGGAGGATTTCCTGGAATGTATTAGGGATGGTTTTCTTGACCAATATGTCAAGGAACCAACTTGAGAGCTGGCCATCCTAGATTGGGTGTTGTGTATTGAGAAAGGACTAATTAGCAATCTTGTTGTGCGAGGCCCCTTGGGGAAGAGTGACCATAATATGGTAGAATTCTTTATTAAGATGGAGATTATCACAGTTAATTCAGAGACTAGGGTCCTGAACTTAAGGAAAGGTAACTTCGATGGTATGAGGCGTGAATTGGCTAGAATAGACTGGCGAGTGATACTTAAAGGGTTGACGGTGGATAGGCAATGACAAACATTTAAAGATCACATGGATGAACTTCAACAATTGTACATCCCTGTCTGGAGTAAAAATAAAATGGGGAAGGTGGCTCAACTGTGGCTAACAAGGGAAATTAAGGATAGTGTTAAATCCAAGGAAGAGGCATATAAATTGGCCAGAAAAAGCAGCAAACCTGAGGACTGGGAGAAATTTAGAATTCAACAGAGGAGGATAAAGGGTTTAATTAGGAGGGGGAAAATAGAGTATGAGAGGAAGCTTGCTGGGAACATAAAAACTGACTGCAAAAGCTTCTATAGATATGTGAAGAGAAAAAGATTAGTGAAAACAAACGTAGATCCCTTGCAGTCAGATTCAGGTGAATTTATAATGGGGAACAAAGAAATGGCAGACCAATTGAACAAATACTTCCGTTCTGTCTTCACGAAGGAAGACACGAATAACCTTCCGAATGTACTAGGGGACCGAGGGTCTAGTAAGAAGGAGGAACTGAAGGATATTATTATTAGGCGGGAAATTGTGTTGGGGAAATTGATGGGATTGAAGGCCGATAAATCCCCGGGGCCTGATTGTCTGCATCCCAGAGTACTTAAGGAAGTGGCCCTAGAAATAGTGGATGCATTGGTGATCATTTTCCAACAGTTTATCGACTCTGGATCAGTTCCTATGGACTGGAGAGTAGCTAATGTAACACCACTTTTTAAAAAGGAGGGAGAGAGAAAACAGGTAATTATAGACCGGTTAGTCTGACATCGGCGGTGGGGAAAATGTTGGAATCAATTATTAAAGATGTAATAGCAGCGCATTTGGAAAGCAGTGACAGGATCGGTCCAAGTCAGCATGGATTTATGAAAGGGAAATCATGCTTGACAAATCCTCTAGAATTTTTTGAGGATGTAACTAGTAGAGTGGACAAGGGAGAACCAGTGGATGTGGTGTATTTGGACTTTCAAAAGGCT
The DNA here is from genome assembly GCF_044704955.1 of Pristiophorus japonicus. Classification (NCBI taxonomy): domain Eukaryota; kingdom Metazoa; phylum Chordata; class Chondrichthyes; family Pristiophoridae; genus Pristiophorus; species Pristiophorus japonicus. The sequence continues at coordinate 6,374,013 of NC_091999.1, read as the reverse complement.
TTTGACAGGGTCCCGCACAAGAGATTGGTGTGCAAAATCAAAGCACATGGTATTGGGGGTAATGTACTGACATGGATAGAGAACTGGTTGGCAGACAGGAAGCAGAGAGTCGGGATAAACGGGTCCTTTTCAGAATGGCAGGCAGTGACTAGTGGGGTGCCGCAGGGCTCAGTGCTGGGACCCCAGCTATTTACAATATACATTAATGATTTAGATGAAGGAATTGAGTGTAATATCTCCAAGTTTGCAGATGACACTAAGCTGGGTGGCGGTGTGAGCTGTGAGGAGGATGCTAAGAGGCTGCAGGGTGACTTGGACAGGTTAGGTGAGTGGGCAAATGCATGGCAGATGCAGTATAATGTGGATAAATGTGAGGTTATCCACTTTGGGGGCAAAAACAGGAAGGCAGAATATTATCTGAATTGTGACAGATTAGGAAAAGGGGAGGTGCAACGAGACCTGGGTGTCATGGTACATCAGTCATTGAAAGTTGGCATGCAGGTACAGCAGGCGGTGAAGAAGGCAAATGGTATGTTGGCCTTCACAGCTAGGGGATTTGAGTATAGGAGCAGGGAGGTCTTACTGCAGTTGTACAGGGCCTTGGTGAGACCACACCTGGAATATTGTGTTCAATTTTGGTCTCCTAATCTGAGGAAAGATGTTCTTGCTATTGAGGGAGTGCAGCGAAGGTTCACCAGACTGATTCCCGGGATGGCAGGACTGACATATGAAGAAAGACTGGATCGACTGGGCCTGTATTCACTGGAGTTTAGAAGGATGAGAGGGGACCTCATAGAAACATATAAAATTCTGACGGGACTGGACAGGTTAGATGCAGGAAGAAGGTTCCCGATGTTGGGGAAGTCCAGAACCAGGGGTCACAGTCTAAGGATAAGGGGTAAGCCATTTAGGACCGAGATGAGGAGAAACTTCTTCACTCAGAGAGTGGTGAACCTGTGGAATTCTCTACCACAGAGAGTTGTTGAGGCCAGTTCGTTAGATATATTTAAGAGGGAGTTAGATGTGGCCCTTAGATATAGAGAGAAAGCAGGAAAGGGGTACTGAGGTGAATGATCAGCCATGATCTTAGTGAATGGTGGTGCAGGCTCGAAGGACCGAATGGCCTACTCCTGCACCTATTTTCTGTGTTTCTATGTTTCTTTGTGTCCTCCTCACACATTGCTTTCCCACCCATCTTTGTATCATCAGCAAACTTGGCGACGTTACACTCTGTCCCTTCTTCCAATTCATTAATATAGATTGTAAATAGTTGGGGTCCCAGCACTGATCCCTGCAGCACCCCACTAGTTACTGTTTGCCAACCGGAAAATGACGCATTTATCCCGACTCTCTGTTTTCTGTTAGTTAGCCAATGCTCTATCCATGCTAATATATTACCCCCAACCCCGTGAACTTTTATCTTGTGCAGTAAAATATTAACATGATTAATTACAATTCAGCTAGTGTAATAAGTTAAAGGCTGTAATCTAATCGAGGTGTTTCGGGGAGTTTATATATTGAATAACAGATACCCGGGAGTGAGTTACAGACTGGAATCTAATCGAGGGGTTCAGGGGGTTTATATATAGAATAACAGATACCCGGGAGTGAGTTACAGACTGGAATCTAATCGAGGGTTCGTGGGGTTTATATATTGAATAACAGATACCCGGGAGTGAGTTACAGACTGGAATCTAATCGAGGGGTTCAGGGGGTTTATATATAGAATAACGGATACCCGGGAGTGAGTTACAGGCTGGAATCTATTCGAGGGGTTCGGGGGGGTTTATATATAGAATAACAGATACCCGGGAGTGAGGTACAGACTGGAATCTAATCGAGGGGTTCGGGGGGTTTATATATAGAATAACAGATACCCGGGAGTGAGTTACAGGCTGGAATCTAATCGAGGGGTTCGGGGGGTTTATATATAGAATAACAGATACCCGGGAGTGAGTTACAGGCTGGAATCTAATCGAGGGGTTCGGGGGGTTTATATATAGAATAACAGATACCCGGGAGTGAGTTACAGGCTGGAATCTAATCGAGGAGTTCGGGGGGTTTATATATAGAATAACAGATACCCGGGAATGAGTTACAGGCTGGAATCTAATCGAGGGGTTCGGATGGTTTATATATAGAATAACAGATACCCGGGAGTGAGTTACAGACTGGAATCTAATCGAGGGGTTCGGGGGTTTATATATAGAATAACAGATACCCGGGAGTGAGTTACAGGCTGGAATCTAATCGAGGGGTTCGGGGGGGTTTATATATCGATTAATAGATATCCGGGAGTGAGTTACAGGCCGGGATCAAGCCTGGGTGTCTGTTGGTCTGCTTACCTTAGCCGGTACTCTCAGACTAAGCAGGCACATTCTCCACGCAGTCAAGACCTGAGGATTTGGAGAGAAGAATCACAGAATCAGAGACATTTACAGCAGGGAAGGAGGCCATTCGGCCCATCGTGTCCGTGTTGTGCCGGCCGACCAAGAGCTACCCAGCCTAATCCCACTTTCCCGCTCTGGGTCCGGAGCCCTGTGGGTTACAGCACTTCAGGTGCACATCCAAATGTGGTGAGGGTTTCTGCCTCTACCCCCCTTTCAGGCCGTGAGTTCCCCCCCAGACCCCCACCACCCTCTGGGTGAAGACATTTCCCCTCAAATCCCCTCGAAACCTCCCCCCCAATTACTTTCAATCTCTGCCCCCTGGTTGTTGACCCCTCTGCCCAGGGAAACAGGTCCGTCCTATCCACTCTATCCAGGCCCCTCATCATTTTATACACCTCAATCAGCTCTCCCCTCAGCCTCCTCTGTTCCAAGGAAAACAACCCCAGCCCATCCAATCTTTCCTCATCGCTAAAATTCTCCAGTCCCGGCAACATCCTGGTAAATCTCCTCTGTACCCTCTCCAGTGCAACATCCTGGTAAATCTCCTCTGTACCCTCTCCAGTGCAACATCCTGGTAAATCTCCTCTGTACCCTCTCCAGTGCAACATCCTGGTAAATCTCCTCTGTACCCTCTCCAGTGCAACATCCTGGTAAATCTCCTCTGCACCCTCTCCAGTGCAACATCCTGGTAAATCTCCTCTGTACCCTCTCCAGTGCAACATCCTGGTAAATCTCCTCTGTCCTCTCTCCAGTGCAACATCCTGGTAAATCTCCTCTGTACCCTCTCCAGTGCAATCACATCCTTCCTGTAATGTGGTGACCAGAACTGTGCACGCAGTACTCCAGCTGTGGCCTAACCAGTGTTTTATACAGTTCAAGCATAACCCTCCCTGCTCTTGTATTCCATGTCTCGGCCAATAAAGGCAAGCATTCCGTATGCCTTCTTAACCACCTTATCCACCTGGCCTGCTACCTTCAGGGAGCTGTGGACCTGCCCTCCCAGGTCCCTGTGTTCCTCTACACCTCTCAGTGTCCGACCATTTAATGTGTATTCCCTCGCCTGGTTAGGGGATCAGTCCAGATACAGAAAGCTGGCCGAAAGGAAGATGTTTGTGGTGGTTGGAGGCCAATCATCTCAGCCCCAGGACATCGCTGCAGGAGTTCCTCAGGGCAGGGTCCTAGGCCCAACCATCTTCAGCTGTTTCATCAATCACCTTCGGTCCCTCTAAAACTCCCGCTTTCCCGTATCCTAACGCGCCCCAAGTGGCATACATTCTTCACCCTCCCCCTGGACTCGCTGCCCCGCATTGGCTCCCGGTCCGGCAACGCCTCGATTTTAAAATTCCCCCCATCGTCCTGTTCAAATCCCTCCATAGCCCTCGGCCTTCGCCTGTCTCTGTAACCTCCTCCAGCCCCTACACCCCTCCCTATCTCTGTAACCTCCTCCAGCCCCTACACCCCTCCCTATCTCTGTAACCTCCTCCAGCCCCTACATCCCTCCCTATCTTTGTAACCTCCTCCAGCCTCTACACCCCTCCCTATCTCTGTAACCTCCTCCAGCCTCTACACCCCTCCCTATCTCTGTAACCTCCTCCAGCCACTATACCCCTCCCTATCTCTGTAACCTCCTCCAGCCTCTACAACCCCTCCCTATCTCTGTAACCTCCTCCAGCCCCAACACCCCTCCCTATCTCTGTAACCTCCTCCAGCCCCTACACCCCTCCCTATCTCTATAACCTCCTCCAGCCCCTACTCCCCTCCCTATCTCTGTAACCTCCCCCAGCCCCTACACCCCTCCCTATCTCTGTAACCTCCTCCAGCCCCTACACCTCTCCCTATCTCTGTAACCTCCTCCAGCCCCTTCACCCCTCTCTATCTCTGTAACCTCCTCCAGCCCCTACACCCCTCCCTATCCCTGTAACCTCCTCCAGCCCCTACACCCCTCCCTATCTCTGTAACCTCCTCCAGCCCCTACACCCCTCCCTATCTCTGTAACCTCCTCCAGCCCCTACACCCCTCCCTATCTCTGTAACCCCCTCCAGCCCCTACACCCCTCCCTATCTCTGTAACCCCCTCCAGCCCCTACACCCCTCCCTATCTCTGTAACCCCCTCCAGCCCCTACACCCCTCCCTATCCCTGTAACCCCCTCCAGCCCCTACACCCCTCCCTATCCCTGTAACCTCCTCCAGCCCCTACACCCCTCCCTATCTCTGTAACCTCCTCCAGCCCCTACACCCCTCCCTATCTCTGTAACCTCCTCCAGCCCCTACACCCCTCCCTATCTCTGTAACCCCCTCCAGCCCCTACACCCCTCCCTATCTCTGTAACCCCCTCCAGCCCCTACACCCCTCCCTATCTCTGTAACCTCCTCCAGCCCCTACACCCCTCCCTATCTCTGTAACCTCCTTCAGCCCCTACACCCCTCCCTATCTCTGTAACCTCCTCCAGCCTCTACACCCCTCCCTATCTCTGTAAGCTCCTCAAGCCCCTACACCCCTCTCTATCTCTGTAACCCCCTCCAGCCCCTACACCCCTCCCTATCTCTGTAACCTCCTCCAGCCCACCATCCAGGACAAAGCAGCCGCTCGATCGACATGTTACACACCACCTCCAACACTCACTCCCTCCACCACCTTCAACGCTCACTCCCTCCACCACCGGCGCCCCCTGGCTGCAGTGTGCACCGTCTACAAGATGCACCGCGGCAACTCGCCAAGGCTTCTTCGGCAACACCTCCCAAACCCACGGCCTCTCGCACCACGACCCCCTATTTCCACCTCCGTAACATCGCCCGTCTCGCCCCCTGCCTCAGCTCATCCGCTGCTGAAACCCTCATCCGTGCCTTTGTTACCCCCAGACTTGGAATTAGACTGGGTGGGATATTAAAGGGGGGAGTGAGGGGAGAGTGGGATTAGACTGGGTGGGATATTAAAGGGGGGGAGTGAGGGGAGAGTGGGATTAGACTGGGTGGGATATTAAAGGGGGGAGTGAGGGGGAGAGTGGGATGAGACTGGATGGGATATTAAAGGGTGTGGGGAGTGAGGGGGAGAGTGGGATTAGACTTGGTGGGATATTAAAGGGGGGGGTGTAGGGGAGAGTGGGATTAGACTGGTTGGGATATTAAAGGGGGGGAGTGAGGGGGAGAGTGGGATTGGTCTGGGTGGGATATTAAAGGGGGGAGTGGGGGGGAGAGAGGGATTAGACTGGGTGGGATATTAAAGGAGGGAGTGAGGGGGGAAAGTGGGATTAGACTGGGTGGGATATTAAAGGGGGGAAGTGAGGGGGAGAGTGGGATTAGACTGGGTGGGATATTAAAGGGGGGAGTGAGGGGGAGAGTGGGATTAGACTAGGTGGGATATTAAAGGGGGGAGTGAGGTGAGAGTGGGATTAGACTGGGTGGGATATTAAAGGGGGGGAGTGAGGGGAGAGTGGGATTAGACTGGGTGGGATATTAAAGGGGGGGAGTGAGGGGAGAGTGGGATTAGACTGGGTGGGATATTAAAGGGGGGGAGTGAGGGGGAGAGTGGGATTAGACTGGGTGGGATATTAAAGGGGGGAGTGAGAGGAGAGTGGGATTAGACTGGGTGGGATATTAAAGGGGGGGAGTGAGGGGGAGTGGGATTAGAGTGGGTGGGATATTAAAGGGGGGGAGTGAGGGGAGAGTGGGATTAGAGTGGGTGGGATATTAAAGGGGGGGAGTGAGGGGAGAGTGGGATTAGACTGGGTGGGATATTAAAGGGGGGAGTGAGGGGGAGAGTGGGATTAGACGAGGTGGGATATTAAAGGGGGGGAGTGAGGGGCAGAGTGGGATTAGACTGGGTGGTCAGAGATTCAATGGGCCGAATGGCCTCGCTCTGTGCTAGGTGAATCTCTCAGCTTGAAGCTGGGTTGTGAGAACCTTGCCTCATGGACAACATCGAACCGGTCTCAAAATAAACTGCAGAGAGAGTTAAATATAAAACTGAGTCACCATCAATCACACAGGATGTTCACACAGTTTACAGCACATGGGACAGTGTAGAGGGAGCTTTACTCTGTATCTAACCCCCTGTACCTGCCCTGGGAGTGTTTGATGGGACAGTGTAGAGGGAGCTTTACTCTGCATCTAACCCCCTGTACCTGCCCTGGGAGTGTTTGATGGGACAGTGTAGAGGGAGCTTTACTCTGTATCGAACCCCCTGTACCTGCCCTGGGAGTGTTTGATGGGACAGTGTAGAGGGAGCTTTACTCTGTATCTAACCCCCTGTACCTGCCCTGGGAGTGATTGATGGGACAGTGTAGAGGGAGCTTTACTCTGTATTTAACCCCCTGTACCTGCCCTGCGAGTGATTGATGGGACAGTGTAGAGGGAGCTTTACTCTGTATCTAACCCCGTGCTGTACCTGCCCTGGGTGCCATGTATGTGGACCGTGTACACTAACTGTATAGTCACATAAGGTGTGCCACCAGAGGGCACTGCGGTGGGAGACCTGAGGGTCACCTGTATAGGTGTGCAGGGCCCAGTGTAAGAGGCTGCCCACCATGCTTGTGCCTCACTCTGGAGTTACATAAAATGGGACTAAGGTCAAAATCAGCTCAAGTACAACACTAGACCTCGTGGGGGTCATTCATAAGAATATTAAAGACATAACAACTGGCGACGAGTTTATGAACTTTCACGCAAAAATGACTAACGTGGGTGCATTAGAAAAGTTCTCAGAGGGTGAAGATTGGGAAGCCTTTAAGGAGCGGCTTGACCAATATTTCGTAGCAAAGGACCCGGTATGCGGTGCTCCGGCCACACTGGCAGATGAGCGCCGAGCTATCCTGTTGACCGGTCGTGGGCCCCGCGGTCTACGGCCTCGTCAGGGACTTGCTGTGCACCGGAGGAAACAACGGCCGGGTCATACGAGGAGCTGAACGTGCTCCTTTGGGGAGCAAACTCAAACCGAAGGAGAGCACCCCCACGGCCAGGCATCGATTTTGTGGACACCGCCGGCCCGAGGGCCAGCAAAGCGCGAAGCACGCTGCCGACCTCAGGAGGCTGGCGGGACCGCGTGAATTCGGCGCGCCCCCTCGCCGCCGGGTTGCGGGACGTCTCCGTAATTGGCATCGGTCGTGAGGCCCTTCTTCACAGGCTACCGTCTGCCGAAACCGCCGTCGCTCTGCACAAGGCCGTCAGCCAGGCGTTCCTGACCCTCGCGCTGCAGCTCCGAGCAGCTGATGGCTCGCTCGCAGGACTCAAACCCGGCAAGTTCTGCGAATAGAGTGGCGCCTTTCACCGGCAGAACTGTCGAACGCACGTGAATCTGCCCAGGGCAGAGGGTACAGGCCTCCCCCCCCACCGCTCCCCGCCCCCGAGTCCTTTAACTCAGAGTCCGCCAAGCAACCGTAAGTCGACTTGCACCACGCTGGCCTGGCGGAGGTAATCACAGGGCTCACCGGTGTCGGCTCGGAGACTGTGTGTGCGAGCAAATGTGCAAAAGAGCTGGGACTCACCGCGTGCAAGAGGAGTCAGCAGATGGCGGGGAGATGGCTGGAGAGGCAGCTCAGTCCCAGGACGGAGTGTATACCTGCACCACAGACTGTCCTGCAGTGGTAATGGAAGTCCAGACAAATGGCGTTCCAGTCTTCGTGGAAGTGGACACGGGCAGCGAGTCAGTCAGCGATGAGCCAGGAAGCCTTCGAGAGGCGATGGCACCATCAAGCTGAACGACCCGAGCTGGTCCCGGTTCAGGCAAAGCTGGGCACCGACACCAAGGAACTGATATCAGTGTTGTCGGTCGTGCGGGTGCAAGTGTGTCCCAGGGTGGCGCGGTGCGCACTTTCCCATCGTGGATTGTTTCAGGTGATGGGCCAACGCTGCTTGGAAGAAGGCGGATGGGGAAGGTACATTGGAACTGGGAAGACTTCAGCCCTCCAGCGATCGACATCCCCCCCCCCCCCCGTGCTCAGAGGCAGGGCAAGCCCCCCCCACCTTCGGTTGGACCAGGCACCGGAGAGCAGATCCGCGCAGCCCCCACCCCCCACCCCCGCGAGGCACAGACCGCCTCTCACGACCGCGTGCCGACAGTCCAGCCGAGACCACCCGAACGCACCTGCCCGGTTTCAGCGGCAGGACTCCCTGGGAAGGAAGATGGCGGCTGTCGACGTCATGGACGGGGAAAAGATGGCGTCCAAACCGCGAGGTGCAGGGCTCATGGAGCAACAGCACGTGCTTCCACGCAAGGAAGACGATTCGGCGGCAAAAGCAGTAAGGCCATTTTAAAGGAGGCCAGCCACCCGCCATTTTTGAGTGAACTGCGTAAAATTGGCAACCCAATGTAAACGTCCAGCCGTAACGAGCAAAATGTTGTTGAGCGATGTCGGGTGCCAATTGCAATCGGCCAATGTCGCGGGCGAACACCTAACGGCCGTACACGGTGCTGTAGCCTACGTCCCCGGGGTCAGAACGATGGATCATAAAGTGTCCCCGTAGCTGACAGAGGTCCACAAGCCGCAGAGTGAACGATCCCCGGGGAGCAGAGGCACCGGTAGCGATACCCTGCCTCAGACCGGTTTAACATTGCCGGCACCCGATGGCAGGAACCGTCACGGGCCAGATGCTCGCAGTCGCCCAGCACCCGGGCGGAACAGGCGCAGTCCACAAACCCGCTCGCCACCACGGCAATGCCCAAGAGCGAAGGGTCCACCCGCCAACGGCTCCTCCGAGCGTATGACCTGGACCAGCCAGGGTCCCAAACTCGAGAGAGTGCTCACAATGGTGCCCTCGAGGAAAGCAGTCCCCTGCGAGCTGCGAGACAAGAGCAGGCAGCCCCACCGTCGCTTGGACGCAATGCTCACTCGCTCAGACCGCTTCCCAGGGAGCAGCAGAGACACTGTGCAAACGAAAAGGACAGGGAGGTCACAGACACACCAGCTGTCTTTGGGCCTGCCCGACACTAGGAGTAACGGCAAGAAGGAGGAACTGAAGGATATCCTTATTAGGCGGGAAATTGTGTTCGGGAAATTGATGGGATTGAAGGCCGATAAATCCCCGGGGCCTGATAGTCTGCATCCCAGAGTACTTAAGGAAGTGGCCCTAGAAATAGTGGATGCATTGGTGATCATTTTCCAACAGTCTATCGACTCTGGATCAGTTCCTATGGACTGGAGGGTAGCTAATGTAACAGCACTTTTTAAAAAGAAGGGAGAGAGAAAAGGGGTAATTATAGACCGGTTAGTCTGACATCAGTAGTGGGGAAAATGTTGGAATCAATTATTAAAGATGAAATAGCAGCGCATTTGCAAAGCAGTGACAGGATCGGTCCAAGTCAGCATGGATTTATGAAAGGGAAATCATGCTTGACAAATCTTCTGGAATTTTTTGAGGATGTAACTAGTAGAGTGGACAAGGGAGAACCAGTGGATGTGGTGTATTTGGACTTTCAAAAGGCTTTTGACAAGGTCCCACACAAGAGATTGGTGTGCAAAATTAAAGCACATGGTATTGGGGGTAATGTACTGACGTGGATAGAGAACTGGTTGGCAGACAGGAAGCAGAGAGTCGGGATAAACGGGTCCTTTTCAGAATGGCAGGCAGTGACTAGTGGGGTGCCGCAGGGCTCAGTGCTGGGACCCCAGCTCCTTACAATATACATTAACGATTTAGACGAAGAAATTGAATGTAATATCTCCAAGTTTGCAGATGGCATTAAGCTGGGTGGCGGTGTGAGCTGTGAGGAGGATGCTAAGAGGCTGCAGGGTGACTTGGACAGGTTAGGTGAGTGGGCAAATACATGGCAGATGCAGTATAATGTGGATAAATGTGAGGTTATCCACTTTGGGGGCAAAAACAGGAAGGCAGAATATTATCTGAATGGTGGCAGATTAGGAAAAGGGGAGGTGCAACGAGACCTGGGTGTCATGGTACATCAGTCATTGAAAGATGGCATGCAGGTACAGCAGGCGGTGAAGAAGGCCAATGGTATGTTGGCCTTCATAGCGAGGGGATTTGAGTATAGGAGCAGGGAGGTCTTACTGCAGTTGTCCAGGGCCTTGGTGAGGCCTCACCTGGAATATTGTGTTCAGTTTTGGTCTCCTAATCTGAGGAAGGACGTTCTTGCTATTGAAGGAGTGCAGCGAAGGTTCACCAGACTGATTCCCGAGATGTCGGGACTGACATATGAAGAAAGACTGGATCAACTAGGCCTTTATACACTGGAGTTTAGAAGGATGAGAGGGGATCTCATAGAAACATATAAAATTCTGACGGGACTGGACAGGTTAGATGCAGGAAGAATGTTCCCGATGTTGGGGAAGTACAGAACCAGGGGGTCACAGTCTCAGGATAAGGGGTAAGCCATTTAGGACCGAGATGAGGAGAAACTTCTTCACCCAGAGAATTGTGAACCTGTGGAATTCCCTACCGCAGAGAGTTGTTGAGGCCAGTTCATTGGATATATTCAAAAGGGAGTTAGATGTGGCCCTTACGGCTAAAGGGATCAAGGGGTATGGAGAGAAAGCAGGAAAGGGGTACTGAGGGAATGATCAGCCATGATCTTATTGAATGGTGGTGCAGGCTCGAAGGGCCGAATGGCCTACTCCTGCACCTATTTTCTACGTTTCTATGTGTCTAACTCGAGCAAGATGAGCTCACCTCGCCCACAGACCCACTAGCATGGGTGCACTGCACCGCCACCAGACGGCCCGGATCTCATCCGGCCATGCTGGAACTAGACTGTCCTTGTGTACCTGTACTGAGATACCTGTACTGATCATGTAAATGTCCCACACAAAAAAAAAACGCAACTGTAATCCACCCAACAAATGTACCAAGATGGAAATGTAAAACCCATGTGATGAACTGGAATGCAACTTGTATGTAACGGGCCATTAGCATGATCTCTGTGTGTGGGGGGGGGAGAATGGAGTAGTCATGGACTCACAACCAGAAACCACTGGGACCTCCACTGGCAACAAATCTCACTACCAACCCACCCAAGCGACCCTCCAATGGTCAGCCAGGAAGAGCAAAGTCCAGGTCACCGTCAAGGTACGAGTCAATTTGCATTAAAGACTTGGGGGGGGAGTGATGTCATGTATGTAGACCATGTACACTAACGTCCCTTTTGGCCGACAACAAGGCCATAAATGCAAATGCATCGGTCCGCATACAGAGGTGGGCACTCACGTTAGCCGCCTATGACTATACAATTCGGCACAGACCGGGCACCGAAAACTGCGCCGATGCACTCAGCAGGCTCCCACTATCCACCACTGAGGGGGCTGCCGAGCATGATGCTGAGATGGTCATGGCTGTTGAAGCTTTCGAAAGCGAAGGCTCACCTGTGACAGCCCGTCAGATTAAAGTCTGGACAAATAGAGACCCGCTATTGTCTCTAGTCAAGAAATGTGTCCTGAATGGGGACTGGGCAGCCACGTACGGGGCATGCCCTGAGTAGTTTAAACCATTTCGTAGGCGCAAGGATGAACTTTCGATTCAGGCCGATTGCCTACGGTGGGGAAACCGTGTAGTCATGCCCCAGATGGGCAGAGAGGTGTTCATCAGAGAACTCCACAATGAGCACCCGGGCATTGTCACGATGAAGGCAATTGCCAGGTCACACGTTTGGTGGCCAGGGATAGACGCAGATCTGGAACTTTGTGTTCGCAGGTGCAACACGTGTGCCCAGCTGGGCAACGCACCCAGGGAAGCCCCCCTTAGCCCCTGGCTATGGCCCGCCAAGCCTTGGTCACGCATCCATGTGGACTACGCAGGTCCTTTCATGGGAAAATGTTTTTGGTTGTAGTAGACGTCTACTCCAAATGGATCGAGTGTGACATTTTAAATTCAAGCACATCCTCTGCCACGGTAGAAAGTCTACGGGCAATGTTCGCCGCCTACGGTCTACCGGACATCTTGGTCAGCGACAATGGCCCGTGCTTCACAAGCACTGAATTCCAGGACTTCATGGCAGGCAATGGAATTAACCATGTTAGAACGGCACCGTTCAAGCCGGCCTCAAACGGCCAGGCAGAACGAACAGTGCAGATAATCAAACAGGGGATGCTCAGAATCCAAGGGGGTTCCCTACAAACCCGCTTATCACGCCTCCTGTTGGCCAATAGATCCCGACCACACTCACTCACAGGGGTTCCACCCGCAGAGCTGCTAATGAAAAGGACGCTCAAAACCAGGTTATCTCTTATACACCCTACTATGAAAGAAATTGTCGAGAGCAGGCGCCAGTCACAATATCACTACCATGACAGGAATGTGAGGGCGCGATGTATTGATGTCAATGACCCTGTTTTTGTCCTTAATTACGCTGCAGGGCCCAAATGGCTCGCAGGCACTGTGATTGCCAAAGAGGGAAATAGGATTCAGGTAGTTAAACTTATCAATGGACAAATCTGCCGCAAACACGTGGATCAAACAAAAAGGAGGTTCAGCAACCCCATAGAAGAAGCAGAGGAAGAACACGATGTAGAGTTCACTCCACCACAGGTGACCGAACACAGGAACCAAAGGGAGGAGAGCCGAGTCACTGTGGGCAGTCCGGACAGGCCTGAGGCACCGCAAACAGCAGACACTCAGGCCAGCGCCCAACAACCGGAGCCCCAACTCAGGCGCTCTACAAGGGAGCGTAAACCACCAGAGAGACTTAACCTGTGATCCCAATAAGACTTTGGGGGGGGGGGAGGTGATGTCATGTATTCAACCAGCATTGTAACCCATGTATAAACTGACCTAAGTTGTACACCGTGAGAACAATGACCACTAGGTGGGAGACACTCCTAACCTGGACCTTCAGGTATAAAAGGGGAAGCTCCACCCACCTTCATCACTTGAGGTCTTGGTAATAAAGGTAACTGGTCACAGAGTGACCTTCTCTCAAGCATGGGCCTAATCGGTAAGCAAGCAACCACCACCAGTACCATTACAGCCATGGATATGGCCTCCCAGGGTGTGGCAAAGGCTACATATTGATTTTGCTGAGTTAGATTGACAACAATTGTCCATTGTAATTGATAGCCATTCAAAGCGGGTTGAGGTGTTTCCAACGTGGAAAATAACAACATTGGACATTTTACGAAAATTATTTTCTGCATTTGGCCTCCCTGAAAAAATTGTTTCGGATAATGGACCACAATTTCGTTCAGAAAAATTTGCACAATTCACGAGCAAAAATAATGTGAAACACACCAAGGTCCCACCATACCACCCTGCTTCGAATGGTGCAGCAGAGCACACTGTACAAATTGTAAAACGTGCCCTTCATAAAACAGATGTTAGATCCAAATCCAAGGAAACGACAGTTGTCACTGGATCACAAGTTGGCTAATTTTTTGATTACATATCGAAATACTCCTACTGGCAGAACACCAGCAGAATTGTTTCTCAAACGACAGCCACGAACCAGATTCTCGTAGTTAAAGCCAAATTTGGCACAGTCCGTAGAAGAGACACAATTAAGAAAGAAAGAGAATCACGCTAAAGGGAGACTAAAAGAGAGAAGTGTGAAATTAAACCAGAAGGTGAGAGTGAAGAACCATCACCATAAATAGTTAAAGTGGTTACCCGGAAGAGTGGTGAAGATATGTGGTCCTCGCACATATTTGGTAAAGATGTTTGATCATGGACAGGTTAGGTTTGTTCATATTGATCATATTTTACCTACAGACATGGAAGGAGTTGAAGGTGGGAGTGATCCGATTATTTCTGACTGGTCAGATAGTTTTGATACACGAGTAGCAAATCCTAAATCCAATGTACTGGAAACAAATCCAGGAGAGAATCAGAATAAAAGTCTGAACATAAGAACATAAGAATTAGGAACAGGAGTAGGCCATCGAGCCCCTCGAGCCTGCTCCGCCATTCAACAAGATCATGGCTGATCTGGCCGTGGACTCAGCTCCACTTACCCGCCCGCTCCCCGTAACCCTTAATTCCCTTATTGGTTAAAAATCCATCTATTTTTGACTTGAATACATTCAATGAGCTAGCCTCAACTGCTTCCCGGGGCAGAGAATTCCACAGATTCGCAACCCTCTGGGAGAAGAAATTCCTTCTCAACTCGGTTTTAAATTGGCTCCTCCGTATTTTGAGGCTGTGCCCCCCTAGTTCTAGTCTCCCCGACCAGTGGAAACAACCTCTCTGCCTCGATCTTGTCTATCCCTTTCATTATTTTAAATGTTTCTATAAGATCACCCCTCATCCTTCTGAACTCCAAGCAGTAAAGACCCAGTCTACTCAATCTATCATCATAAGGTAACCCCCTCATTTCTCGAATCAGCCGAGTGAATCGTCTCTGTACCCCCTCCAAAGCCAGTATATCCTTCCTTAAGTAAGGTGACAAAAACTGCACGCAGTACTCCAGGTGCGGCCTCACCAATACCCTGTACAGTTGCAGCAGGACCTCCCTGTTTTTGTACTCCATCCCTCTCGCAATGAAGGCCAACATTCCATTCGCCTTCCTGATTACCTGCCGCACCTGCAAACTCTGAGTCCGAGTCAGGAAAACAAAGAGCCTGAAGTTAGAGCGAGTGCAAATGAAAATCAAGGAAATTCCGTGGAGGAAAATGTTCCTCAGGATGAGCCTCAAATGAGCGTGAAATCAACATCATGTTTGGAAGGTTCTGTTCGAGAGCGAAGGTATCCTCTTCGAAACAGAAAACAAGTGGTAAAGTTACATTTGTAATTATGTATAAACATGAAAGTTATGTATGATGTTTGTTCGAATAACTTCTTCATTAAGGAGGGAGAAGTGTAATGTCTGTAAGCTTGTAATGCTTGTAGCACCACACTGTGGATGTGGCCGTATTGTGTACTGCAGCTGCATAGTTAATCATTAAACAACAGGCAGCTTTCCGGAGAGTTCCGAGAGAGCAGCCTGCATGTTAGGAAGCTGTGTGTACTGTGCTCTGTGAAGATATCACAATTACTCACGATGTACTCTATATCTTTATCAAGACCTGGCCACCATAAATAACTGCGTGCAAAACTCTTGGTCAAGCACATTCCCAGGTGCTGGTCATGGAGGTCTCCTAATAATTTGGACCTGAATGTATTTGGTATAACCACTCTTGCACCCCACATGATACAATCTTTATCGACTGATAATTCATTCCTACGAATGAAGAATGGATGTGTATCTTTGTCTGTTACCTGGTTTGGCCATCCATTTGCAATATACTCATACACCTTTGACATCACTGGGTCACGGTTAGTTGCTCTACCAATCTCTTCAGCTGTGACTGGCAGTTCATCAATGTATGAAAAATAAAACACTTCTTCCCTATCGGGTGTAACTTGTGATGGGGAAGGCAACCTAGCCATAGCATCAGCATTACCGTGATCAGCTGATCGTCTGTATTCAATATCATATGTATATGCTGACAAAATCAAAGCCCATCTCTGCATTCGGGCTGCAGCTAATGTTGGAACTGGGGACTTTGGATGGAGGATTGCTGTTCGGGGCTTATGGTCGCTAACGATGGTAAACTTACGACCATACAAGTATTTGGGAAACTTCTTCACCTCAAAAATTAATGCCAAAGCTTCCCTTTCATTGGATATATTCCAGAGGGAGTTAGATGTGGCCCTTACGGCTAAAGGGATCAAGGGGTATGGAGAGAAAGCAGGAAAGGGGTACTGAGGTGAATGATCAGCCACGGTCATATTGAATGGCGGTGCAGGCTTGAAGGGCCGAATGGCCTACTCCTGCACCTATTTTCTATGTTTCTATGTTTCAATTTGCGCATAATTACGCTCACTGGCACTGAGAGTGCGTGAAGCAAAAGCAATTGGTCTCTCCGCCCCACTACGTGATACATGAGAGATCACTGCCCCAACTCCATACGGAGAGGCATCACATGCTAGCTTAATCTCCTTAGATATGTCGTAGTGAACCAACATGGTGCTCTCCACCAATTTGCTTTTGTTATCTCGGATTTTGTAGCTTTTTTTTCAAAGACAGAAACTTGCAAAGTCTTCTGTCGGCTGGCTGAATCGTTCACCAACAAAATCCCATGCTCAGTCGCCAATTGTGATATCTTCACAGAGCACAGCACACACAGCTTCCTAACATCCAGGCTGCTCTCTCGGAACTCTCCGGAAAGCTGCCTGTTGTTTTTTGATTAACTATGCAGTTGCAGTACACAATACGTCCACATCCACAGTGTGGAGCTACAAGCATTACAAGCATACAGACATTACAGGCCTCGTATGCATTTATACTGTATAGTAAGGACACATCACTATCTAACCCCGTGCTGTACCTGCCCTGGGAGTGTTTGATGGGACAGTGCAGAGAGAGCTTTACTCTGTATCTAACCCCCTGTACCTGCCCTGGGAGTGTTTGATGGGACAGTGTAGAGGGAGCTTTACTCTGTATCTAACCCCGTGCTGTACCTGCCCTGGGAGTGTTTGATGGGACAGTGCAGAGAGAGCTTTACTCTGTATCTAACCCCCTGTACCTGCCCTGGGAGTGTTTGATGGGACAGTGTAGAGAGAGCTTTACTCTGTATCTAACCCCCTGTACCTGCCCTGGGAGTGTTTGATGGGACAGAGTGGAGGGAGCTTTACTCTGTATCAACCTCCCTGTACCTGCCCTGGGAGTGTTTGATGGGACAGAGTGGAGGGAGCTTTACTCTGTATCTAACCCCCTGTACCTGCCCTGGGAGTGTTTGATGGGACCGTGTAGAGGGTGCTTTACTCTGTATCTAACCCTCTGTACCTGCACCTGGGAGTGTTTGGTGGGACAGTGTAGAGGGAGCTTTACTCTGTATCTAACCCCATGCTGTACCTGCCCCGGGAGTGTTTGATGGGACAGTGTAGAGGGAGCTTTACTCTGTATCTAATCTCCTGTACCTGCCCTGGGAGTGTTTGATGGGACAGTGTAGAGGGAGCTTTACTCTGTATCTAACCCCCTGTACCTGCCCTGGGAGTGTTTGATGGGACAGCGTGGAGGGAGCTTTACTCTGTATCTAACCCCCTATACCTGCCCTGGGAGTGTTTGATGGGACAGAGTGGAGGGAGCTTTACTCTGTATCAACCTCCCTGTACCTGCCCTGGGAGTGTTTGATGGGACAGAGTGGAGGGAGCTTTACTCTGTATCAACCTCCCTGTACCTGCCCTGGGAGTGTTTGATGGGACAGTGTAGAGGGAGCTTTATTCTGTATCTAACCCCCTGTACCTGCCCTGGGAGTGTTTGATGGGACAGTGCAGAGAGAGCTTTACTCTGTATCTAACCCCCTGTACCTGCCCTGGGAGTGTTTGATGGGACAGTGTAGAGAGAGCTTTACTCTGTATCTAACCCCCTGTACCTGCCCTGGGAGTGTTTGATGGGACAGAGTGGAGGGAGCTTTACTCTGTATCTAACCCCCTGTACCTGCCCTGGGAGTGTTTGATGGGACAGTGTAGAGAGAGCTTTACTCTGTATCTAACCCCCTGTACCTGCCCTGGGAGTGTTTGATGGGACAGTGTAGAGAGAGCTTTACTCTGTATCTAACCCCCTGTACCTGCCCTGGGAGTGTTTGATGGGACAGAGTGGAGGGAGCTTTACTCTGTATCAACCTCCCTGTACCTGCCCTGGGAGTGTTTGATGGGACCGTGTAGAGGGAGCTTTACTCTGTATCTAACCCCCTGTACCTGCCCTGGGAGCGTTTGATGGGACCGTGTAGAGGGAGATTTACTCTGTATCTAACCCCCTGTACCTGCCCTGGGAGTGTTTGATGGGACATTATAGAGGGAGATTTATTCTGTATCTAACCCTGTGCTGTACCTGCCCTGGGAGTGTTTGATGGGACATTATAGAGGGAGATTTACTCTGTATCTAACCCGTGCTGTACCAGCCCTGGGAGTGTTTGATGGGACAGTGTAGAGGGAGCTTTACTCTGTATCTAACCCCGTGCTGTACCAGCCCTGGGAGTGTTTGATGGGACAGTGTAGAGGGAGATTTACTCTGTATCTAACCCCCTGTACCTGTCCTGGGAGTGTTTGATGGGACATTATAGAGGGAGATTTACTCTGTATCTAACCCGTGCTGTACCAGCCCTGGGAGTGTTTGATGGGACAGTGTAGAGGGAGCTTTACTCTGTATCTAACCCCGTGCTGTACCTGCCCTGGGATTGTTTGATGGGACATTATAGAGGGAGATTTACTCTGTATCTAACCCCCTGTACCTGCCCTGGGAGTGTTTGATGGGACAGAGTGGAGGGAGCTTTACTCTGTATCAACCTCCCTGTACCTGCCCTGGGAGTGTTTGATGGGACAGTGTAGAGGGAGCTTTATTCTGTATCTAACCCCCTGTACCTGCCCTGGGAGTGTTTGATGGGACAGTGCAGAGAGAGCTTTACTCTGTATCTAACCCCCTGTACCTGCCCTGGGAGTGTTTGATGGGACAGTGTAGAGAGAGCTTTACTCTGTATCTAACCCCCTGTACCTGCCCTGGGAGTGTTTGATGGGACAGAGTGGAGGGAGCTTTACTCTGTATCTAACCCCCTGTACCTGCCCTGGGAGTGTTTGATGGGACAGTGTAGAGAGAGCTTTACTCTGTATCTAACCCCCTGTACCTGCCCTGGGAGTGTTTGATGGGACAGTGTAGAGAGAGCTTTACTCTGTATCTAACCCCCTGTACCTGCCCTGGGAGTGTTTGATGGGACAGAGTGGAGGGAGCTTTACTCTGTATCAACCTCCCTGTACCTGCCCTGGGAGTGTTTGATGGGACCGTGTAGAGGGAGCTTTACTCTGTATCTAACCCCCTGTACCTGCCCTGGGAGCGTTTGATGGGACCGTGTAGAGGGAGATTTACTCTGTATCTAACCCCCTGTACCTGCCCTGGGAGTGTTTGATGGGACATTATAGAGGGAGATTTATTCTGTATCTAACCCTGTGCTGTACCTGCCCTGGGAGTGTTTGATGGGACATTATAGAGGAAGATTTACTCAGTATCTAACCCGTGCTGTACCAGCCCTGGGAGTGTTTGATGGGATAGTGTAGAGGGAGCTTTACTCTGTATCTAACCCCGTGCTGTACCAGCCCTGGGAGTGTTTGATGGGACAGTGTAGAGGGAGATTTACTCTGTATCTAACCCCCTGTACCTGTCCTGGGAGTGTTTGATGGGACATTATAGAGGGAGATTTACTCTGTATCTAACCCGTGCTGTACCAGCCCTGGGAGTGTTTGATGGGACAGTGTAGAGGGAGCTTTACTCTGTATCTAACCCCGTGCTGTACCTGCCCTGGGATTGTTTGATGGGACATTATAGAGGGAGATTTACTCTGTATCTAACCCCCTGTACCTGCCCTGGGAGTGTTTGATGGGACAGTGTAGAGGGAGCTTTACTCTGTATCTAACCCCGTGTACCTGCCCTGGGAGTGTTTGATGGGACCGTGTAGAGGGTGCTTTACCCTTTATCTAACCCCCTGCACCTGCACCTGGGAGTGTTTGATGGGACAGTGTTGAGGGAGCTTTACTCTGTATCTAACCCCCTGTACCTGCCCTGGGAGTGTGTGATGGGACAGTGTAGAGGGAGCTTTACTCTGTATCTAACCCCCTGTACCTGCCCTGGGAGTGTTTGATGGGACAGTGTCGAGGGAGCTTTACTCTGTATCTAACCCCCTGTACCTGCCCTGGGAGTGTTTGATGGGACAGTGTAGAGGGAGCTTTACTCTGTATCTAACCCGTGCTGTACCAGACGGAGTGAATCATTCCTCGCTGTGTGTGCTGTACAATGAACAGGAACTGACATTGAGACACACAGATAGACAATAGACTGTGATCTGCTGACCCTTTCGAGACTTGGCATCGCCTCTGTCTCATGCTCTCGCCTGGGTATTGCCGCACGGGATGTATTTCCACAGCTGCCTTGGGCAGTGAACTAAATTGGTCTCACAATAACCCTCTCCCTCCCCCTCTCATCTCTCCTCGCCACCCCTCCCCCACGTCCTCCCCATCCCCCTCCTGTGAATCATTCACAGTCACAGGATCATGATGTGGCGGAGAGAGAGAGAGAGAGACAGAAGAGAGAGAGTCAGAGAGACAGAGACAGACAGAGCAAGCAAGAGAGCGAGAGAGAGACAGAGAGGGAGAGAGAGAGAGGGTGAGACAGAGAGAGAGACAGAGAGAGAGAGAGAGAGAGAAACAGACAGAGACAGAGAGACAGAGACAGAGTGAGAGACAGATAGAGAGAGACAGAGACAGACAGAGCAAGCGAAAGAGAGAGAGAGGCAGGGAGAGGGAGAGAGAGAGAGGGTGAGACAGAGAGGGAGAGACAGAGAGAGAGAGAGAGAGACAGACAGAGTGAGAGACAGATAGAGAGAGACAAAGAATAAGAAAGAGAAAGACAGAGACAAAGAGACAGAGACAGATAGAGACAGAGAGAGAGAGACAGAGAGAGAGATAGAGAGAGAGACACAGAGAGAGAGAGAGACAGACAGAGAGTGAGAGACAGAGAGGGAGAGAGAGACAGAGAGAAAGAGAAACAGACAGATAGAGAGTGAGAGACAGAAAGAGACAGAGAGAGAGAGGGAGCGACAGAGAGAGACACACAGAAAGAGAGTGAGAGACAGATAGAGAGAGAGACAGAGAGAGAGAAACAGACAGACAGAGAGTGAGAGAGAGAGAAAGAGAGAGGGAGAGACAGAGAGAGAGAGAGAGAGAATGAGAGACAGATAGAGAGAGACAGAGAGAGAGTGAGAGACAGAGAGAGAGAGAGCGAGAAACAGAGAGAGAGCAGAAGATCGTGATGTGGCAGAGAGAGAGAGAGAGACAGATAGAGAGACAGAGAGTGAGAGACAGATAGAGAGAGAGACAGAGAGTGAGAGACAGATCGAGAGAGACAGATAGAGAGAGAGACAGAGAGTGAGAGACAGATAGAGAGAGAGACAGAGAGACAGATAGAGAGAGTGAGAGACAGATAGAGAGAGACAGAGAGAGTGAGAGACAGATAGAGAGAGACAGAGAGACAGAGTGAGAGACAGATAGAGAGAGTGAGAGACAGACAGAGAGAGACAGAGAGAGAGAGAGAGAGAGAGACAGAGAGAGAGAGAGAGAGAGAGAGACAGAGAGAGAGACAGAGACAGAGAGAGAGAGACAGAGAGAGAGACAGAGAGAGAGAGAGAGAGAGAGAGAGACAGAGAGACAGATAGAGAGACAGAGAGAGAGACAGACAGAGAGAGAGAGACAGAGAGAGACAGAGAGAGAGACAGAGAGACACAGTAGGTAATGTGGGCTATTTTGAGCTTATTCACTGTGGTGGGAAGATTCAAGCCACACAATATTTTTTCAATGGTGAGACACTATCACATGGTCATGTCGGAGAATTATGTGCCCTGGTAAAGGAAACACAGAGACTTAAGCCTGCAGGTACAGCTCGCAAATAGGAAGGAAAATGGCCTGTTGGCTTTTAGTCACACACACACACACACTGTGTCAGCCGTGGCTCAGTGAGCAGCACCCTCGCCTCTGAGTCAGGAGGTTGTGGGTTCGAGTCCCACTCCAGGGAACTTGGAGCCAGTGCAGTGCTGAGGGAGGGGCAGTACTGAGGGAGTGCCGCACTGTCGGAGGGGCAGTGCTGAGGGAGTGCCGCACTGTCGGAGGGGCAGTACTGAGGGAGTGCCGCACTGTCAGAGGGGCAGTGCTGAGGGAGTGCCGCACTGTCGGAGGGGCAGTACTGAGGGAGTGCCGCACTGTCGGAGGGGCAGTACTGAGGGAGCGCCGCACTGTCGGAGGGGCAGTACTGAGGGAGTGCCGCACTGTGGGAGGGGCAGTACTGAGGGAGCGCCGCACTGTGGGAGGGGCAGTACTGAGGGAGCGCCGCACTGTCGGAGGGGCAGTACTGAGGGAGCGCCGCACTGTCGGAGGGGCAGTACTGAGGGAGCGCCGCACTGTGGGAGGGGCAGTACTGAGGGAGTGCCGCACTGTCGGAGGGGCAGTACTGAGGGAGTGCCGCACTGTCGGAGGGGCAGTACTGAGGGAGCGCCGCACTATCGGAGGGGCAGTACTGAGGGAGCGCCGCACTGTCGGAGGGGCAGTACTGAGGGAGCGCCGCACTGTCGGAGGGGCCGTCTTTCGGATGAGACGTTAAACCGAGGCCCCGTCTGCTCTCTCAGGAGGATGTAAAAGATCCCGGGGCACTATTTTGAAGAAGAGCAGGGGAGTTCTCCCCGGTGTCCTGGGGCCAATATTTATCCCTCAATCAACATAACAAAAACAGATTATCTGGGTCATTATCACATCGCTGTGTGTGGGAGCTTGCTGTGCGTAAATTGGCTGCCGCGTTTCCCACAATACAACAGTGACCACACTCCAAAAGTACTTCATTGGCCGTAAAGCGCTTTGGGACATCCGGTGGTCATGAAAGGCGCTATAGAAATGCAAGTCTTTCATTTTTTTGCAAGGAGGGGTGTTGGAGTATCGAGTAAGGAAGTTGTGCTACAACTGTACATCATCATCATCATCACGGGCTGTCCCTCGGAATCGAGGCAGACTTGCTTCCACTCTAACAGTGAGTTCTCAGGTGGCTGAACAGCCCAATACGAGAGCCACAGTCCCTGTCACAGGTGGGACAGACAGTGGTTGAGGGAAGGGGAGGGTGGGACTGGTTTGCCGCACGCTCCTTCCGCTGCCTGCGCTTGCTTTCTGCACGCTCTCGGCGACGAGACTCGAGGTGCTCAGCGCCCTCCCGGATGCACTTCCTCCACTTAGGGGCGGGACTGGTCTTTGGGCCCAGGGACTCCCAGGTGTCGGTGGGGGATGTTGCACTTTATCAGGGTGGGCTTTGAGGGTGGTCCCTTGTAACGTTTCCTCTGCCCACCTTTGGCTCGTTTGCCGTGAAGGAGTTCCGAGTAGAGCGCTCGCTTTGGGGAGTCTCGTGTCTGGGGGGCCATGCGGACAATGTGGCCCTGCCCAGCGGAGCTGGTCGAGTGTGTGGTCAGTGCTTCGATGCTGGGGATGTTGGGCCTGGTCGAGGACGCTAACGTTGGTGCGTCTGTCCTCCCGGGGGATTTGCAGGATCTTGCGGAGACAGCGTTGGTGGTATTTCTCCAGCGACTTGAGGTGTCTACTGTACATGGTCCATGTCTCTGAGCCATACAGGAGGGCGGGTATCACTACAGCCCTGTAGACCATGAGCTCGGTGGTGGATTTGAGGGCCTGGTCTTCAAACACTCTTTTCCTCAGACGGCCGAAGGCTGCACTGGCGCACTGGAGGCGGTGTTGGATCTCGTCGCCAATGTCTGCTCTTGTTGACAGGAGGCTCCCGAGGTATGGGAAATGGTCCACGCTGTCCAGGGCCGGGCCGTGGATCTTGATGACTGGGGGGCAGTGCTGTGTGGTGAGGACAGGCTGGTGGAGGACCTTTGTCTTACGGATGTTAAGCGTATGGCCCGTACTTTCATACGCCTCATTAAATACATCGACTATATCCTGGAGTTCAGCCTCTGTGTGTGCGCAGAGGCAGGCGTTGTCCGCGTACTGTAGCTCGACGACTGAGGTTGGGGTGATCTTGGACCTGGCCTGGAGAGGGCGAAGGTTAAACAGCTTCCCACTGGTTCTGTAGTTTAGTTCCACTCCAGCGGGGAGCTTGTTGACTGTGAGGTGGAGCATGGCGGCGAGGAAGATTGAGAAGAGGGTTGGGGCGATGACGCAGCCCCGTTTGACCCCGGTCCGGACGTGGATTGGGTCTGTGATGGATCCGTGGGTAAGGATCTCGGCCTGCATGTCATCGCGGAGCAGGCGCAGGATGGTGACAAACTTTTGGGGGCATCGGAAACGGAGGAGGGCGCTCCATAGACCCTCGCGGTTGACGGTGTCAAAGGCCTTTGTAGGGTTGAAGAAGGCCATGTATAAGGGCCGGCGCTGCTCACTGCATTTTTCCTGCAGCTGTCGCGCTGCAAAGATCATGTCCGTTGTGCCCCGGAGAGGACGAAATCCGCACTGTGACTCCGGGAGGAGCTCCTCGGCCACGGGGAGAAGACGGTTGAGGAGGACTCTCACGATGACTTTCCCAGGGAGATAACAGGGAGATTCCTCTGTCGTTGCCACAGTCGGACTTGTCCCCCTTTTTTTAAAGATGGTCACGATCACTCCTTCTCTGAGATCTCCCCGGCATGCTCTCCTCCCTCCAGATGAGAGAGATGAGGTCGTGTATCCGTGCCAACAGCGCCTCTCCGCCATACTCCAGCGCCTCAGCAGGGATTCCGTCCGCCCCCGTGGCCTTGTTGTTCTTGAGCTGTTTTATGGCTTTGCCTGCCTCGTGCAACACTGGGGTCTCACTGAGGTGGTGGCGGGTCACATGCTGCGGGATGGAGTCGCGAACACTCGAGTCAAAGGCAGAGTCTCGATTGAGGAGATCTTCAAAGTGCTCCTTCCATCGGGCCCCGACAGCCTCGGAGTCCTCGATGAGTGTTTCCCCGTTCTTGGCCAGGAGTGGGGTGGGGCCTTGGGAGTTTGGACCGTAGGTGGCCTTGACTGCGGTGAAGAATCCTCGCAATGCGAGGCTGTCGGCCAGCTGCTGTATCTCCTGTACTTTCTCCATCCACCACCTGTTCTTTAGCTCCTGGGTTTTTTTGTTGGACCTGAGCCTTGAGCCGTCTGTAATGTTGTTTTGCAGATCCCGAGTTGGGCTGTTGTTTAACATAGAAACATAGAAAATAGGTGCAGGAGCAGACCATTCGGCCCTTCGAGCCTGCACCACCATTCAATAAGATCATGGCTGATCATTCACCTCAGTACCCCTTTCCTGCTTTCTCTCCATACCCCTTGATCCCTTTAGCCGTAAGGGCCACATCTAACTCCCTCTTGAATATATCTAACAAACTGGCCTCAACAACTTTCTGTGGTGGAGAATTCCACAGGTTCACCACTCTCTGAGTGAAGAAGTTTCTCCTCATCTCGGTCCTAAATGGCTTACCCCTTATCCTTAGACTGTGACCCCCTGGTTCTGGACTTCCCCAACATCGGGAACATTCTTCCCGCATCTAACCTGTCCAGTCCCGTCAGAATTTTATATGTTTCTATGAGATCCCCTCTCATCCTTCTAACTTCCAGTGAATACAGGCCCAGTCGATCCAGTCTCTCCTCCATATGTCAGTCCTGCCATCCCGGGAATCAGTCTGGTGAACCTTCGCTGCACTCCCTCAATAGCAAGAACGCCCTTCCTCAGATTAGGAGACCAAAACGGAACACAATATTCCAGGTGAGGCCTCTCAACATTCCAGATGAGGACGCCCCATCCAACTCCATCCACGAACCTGGTGTTGCAGTACTTCCAGGAACAGTGCAGCCTTGGCTCTAGGCCTTTTGGCCAAGAGCAAATTCATTGGCGCAGAGTGACCTTTGGCGTTTATGATCTGACAAGTTGATCTGACGAAGAATTGGAAAGATTGGCAACGAATAAAACATTTAAAAAAAGACCTCCCTGCTCCTATTCTCAAATCCTCTCGCTATGAAGACCAACATACCATTTGCCTTCTTGCCTTAAGGCTCAGAAATTGGGCTGTTCAGTCACCTGAGAACTCACATTTTTTTAGTGGAAGGGAGTCAGCCTCGATTTCGAGGGACTGCTTAGGATGATGATGATAATATAGATTGTAAATAGCTGGGGCCCCAGCACTGATCCCTGCGGCGCCCCACCAGTTACAGCCGTTAAAAGGTGAGGGAGGGGGGGGGGGGGGGGGTGGAATAGAGCTCCCCCTAGGCGGACTACTGTGGTACTGCAGCCACCGATGACAGCGCAATAAAAGGGTCACGTGCCCCTTGACGCACCAGTAACGTCAAGTGACAGCGCAAAATGGCGGCGCGCGACCCGCCCGTTAAGCCGCGCGCCCGAGCCGGCGAAGTGCGGCCCCCGGTCTGCGAGCCGAGCGAGGTTGGCGCTGACCCTCGCCCCGCGGGCAATGTCACGGGGGTGCTGACCGATTTCCGTGGCGGTGAGGTGGGTGGGGGGCGGGGGGCGAAAATGGGTCAGCGCGCAAGGCGATGACGTCATCGATGGCCGCTACCTGCACGGGGAGGGGGGGGCCGTGCTATCGGTCTCCGCCCCCCCCCTCCCCCCGCGTCATTCCGGGAGAACATCTCTCGCACCCCTCCCCACCAGCCAGCGCCCCGCGCAAGCCCAAACAGGGGGGGGCGCGCACGTCAGGAATCTCCCCCCCATTCCCCCCCCCCCCCCCACAGAACTATAGTCGCAGGAGAAGGGGACGGCCATTTAGGGATTTCTTCACTCGGAGGGCGGTGAATCTTTGGAATTCTCTGCCCCAGAGGGCTGTGGAGGCCCAGTCTCCGAATACATTCAAGGCTGGGATCGATGGATTTTTGGACATTGAGGGAATCGAGGGATATGGGGATTGGGGAAAGTGGAGTTGGGGTCGGGGGTCAATGATCTCATTCAATGACGGAGCAGGCTCAAGGGGCCGAATGGCCGACTCCTGCTCCTAATTTTCACGAGCGAGAGACACAGAGAGAGAAAAGGAGAGAGAGAGATAGAGACGGACAGAGAAAGAGCGAGAGAAGGAGACAGAGAGAGAAAGAGAGAGAGAGATGGAGGGAGAGGGGGGGGGGGGGAGAGAGAGAGAGGGAGGGGACAGAGAGAGAGAAGGAGAGAGAGGGAGGGACAGAGAGAGAGGGAGAGAGAGAGGGGGAGCGAGACAGAGAGAGAAACAGAGAGCGACAGCGAGAAAGAGAGAAAGACACAGAGAGAGAGAGAGACAGAGACAGAGAAAGAAACAGAGAGAGGCAAGATAGAGACAGACAGAGAAAGAGAGAGACAGAAAGAGAGGGAGAGAGAGAGATAGAGAGGCTGAGAGAGAGAGAGACAGAGAGAGAGAGAAAGGAGAGAGAGAGAGAGAGACAGAGAGAGAATGTGAGACAAAGAGAGGGAGAGACACAGAGCCCGTGTGTGTGTGTGTGTGTGTGTGTGTATGTCGTATAGTGCACAGCGGGTAAATGTGAACAATACACCCCGTATGGTACAGCACGGGTTAGATACAGAGTAAAGCTCCCTCTACACTGTCCCATCAAACACACCCAGGGCAGGTACAGAACGGGTGAGATACAGAGTAAAGCTCCCTCTACACTGTCCCATCAAACACTCCCAGGGCAGGTACATCACGGGGTTAGATACAGAGTAAAGCTCCCTCTATACTGTCCCATCAAACACTCCCAGGGCAGGTACAGAACGGGTTAGATACAGAGTAAAGCTCCCTCTACACTGTCCCATCAAACACTCCCAGGGCAGGTACAGCAGGGGGTTAGATACAGAGTAAAGCTCCCTCTACACTGTCCCGTGTGCTTTAAACTGTGTCTATATCCTGTGTGATTGATGGTGACTCAGTTTTATATTTAACTCTCTCTGCAGTTTATTTTGAGACCGGTTCGATGTTGTCCGTGAGACAAGGCTCTCAACAACCCAGCTTCAAGCTGAGAGATTCACCTAGCACAGAGCGAGGCCATTCGGCCCATCGAATCACTGACCACCCAGTCTAATCCCACTCCCTCCCTTAATATCCCACCCAGTCTAATCCCACTCTGCCTCTCACTCCCCTCCTTTAATATCCCACCCAGTCTAATCCCACTCTCCCCCACACTCCCCCCTTTAATATCCCACCCAGTCTAATCCCACTCTCCCCCTCACTCCCCCCCTTTAATATCCCACCCAGTCTAATCCCACTCCCCCCTCACTCCCCCCTTTAATATCCCACCCAGTCTAATCCCACTCTCCCCCTCACTCCCCCCCTTTAATATCCCACCCAGTCTAATAGAAACATAGAAACATAGAAAATAGGTGCAGGAGTAGGCCATTCAGCCCTTCTAGCCTGCACCGCCATTCAATGAGTTCATGGCTGAACATGAAACTTCAGTACCCACTTCCTGCTTTCACGCCATACCCCTTGATCCCCCGAGTAGTAAGGACTTCATCTAACTCCCTTTTGAATATATTTAGTGAATTGGCCTCAACTACTTCCTGTGGTAGAGAATTCCACAGGTTCACCACTCTCTGGGTGAAGAAGTTTCTCCTCATCTCGGTCCTAAATGGCTTACCCCTTATCCTTAGACTGTGACCCCTGGTTCTGGACTTCCCCAACATTGGGAACATTCTTCCTGCATCCAACCTGTCCAAACCCGTCAGAATTTTAAACGTTTCTATGAGGTTCCCTCTCACTCTTCTGAACTCCGGTGAATACAAGCCCAGTTGATCCAGTCTTTCTTGATAGGTCAGTCCCACCATCCCGGGAATCAGTCTGGTGAATCTTCGCTGCACTCCCTCAATAGCAAGAATGTCCTTCCTCAAGTTAGGAGACCAAAACTGTACACAATACTCCAGGTGTGGCCTCACCAAGGCCCTGTACAACTGTAGCAACACCTCCCTGCCCCTGTATTCAAATCCCCTCGCTATGAAGGCCAACATGCCATTTGCTTTCTTAACCGCCTGCTGCACCTGCATGCCAACCTTCAATGACTGATGACTAATCCCACTCTCCTGCTCACTCCCCTCCTTTAATATCCCACCCAGTCTAATCCCACTCTCCCCTCACTCCCCATACCCTTTAATATCCCACCCAGTCTAATCTCACTCTCCCCCTCACTCCCCCCCTTTAATATCCCACCCAGTCTAATCCCACTCTCCCCTCACTCCCCATACCCTTTAATATCCCACCCAGTCTAATCCCACTCTCCCCCTCACTCCCCCCCTTTAATATCCCACCCAGTCTAATCCCACTCTCCCCCTCATTCCCCCCTTTAATATCCCACTCAGTCTAATCCCACTCTCCCCCTCACTCCCCCCTTTAATATCCCACCCAGTCTAATCCCACTCTCCTCCCCACTCCTGATACTTGATATTTCGGAAGGATAGGCAGAAGGGAAAAGGAGGTGGGGTAGCTTTGTTAATAAAGGATGAGATCAGTGCGTTAGTGAGAAATGATATTGGCTCAGAAGATGTAGAATCAGTTTGGGTGTAGATAAGAAATAATAAGAGGAAGGTGGGAGTAGACATTCTGTGGCACAGAGTATAAATCAAGAAATAATGGAGGCCTGTAAGAAAGGTACCGCAATA
>NC_091999.1:6309602-6339602 GCF_044704955.1 Pristiophorus japonicus | reverse complement strand
TAGAGGGAGCTTTACAGCAAAATTCTAAAGGGGCAAAGTGTGTTAGAAAGACAAGCCTGAAGACTCTGTGCCTCAATGTGAGGAGTATTCGGAATAAGGTGGACAAATTAATTGCGCAGATAGCGGTTAACAGATACGATGTAATTGGCATCACGGAGACATGGCTCCAGGGTGACCAAGGCTGGGAACTCAACATCCAGGGGTATTCAACATTTAGGAAGGACAGACAGAAAGGAAAAGGAGGCGGGGTGGCGTTGCTGGTTAAAGAGGAAATTAATGCAATAGTAAGGAAGGACATTAGCCTGGATGATGTGGAATCGGTATGGGTGGAGCTACGGAATACCAAAGGGCAGAAAACGCTAGTGGGAGTTGTGTACAGACCACCAAACAGTCGTAGTGAGGTTGGGGACAGCATCAAACAAGAAATTAGGGATGCGTGCAATAAAGGTACAGCAGTTATCATGGGCAACTTTAACCTACATATTGATTGGGCTAACCCAAACTGGTAGCAATACTGTGGAGGAGGATTTCCTGGAATGTATTAGGGATGGTTTTCTGGACCAATATGTCGAGGAACCAACTAGAGGGCTGGCCATCCTAGACTGGGTGATGTGTAATGAGAACGGATTAATTAGCAATCTTGTTCTGCGAGGCCCCTTGGGGAAGAGTGACCATAATATGGTAGAATTCTTTATTAAGATGGAGAGTGACACAGTTAATTCAGAGACTAGGGTCCTGAACTTAAGGAAAGGTAACTTCGATGGTTTGAGGCGTGAATTGGCTAGAGTAGACTGGCAAATGATACTTAAAGGGTTGACGGTGGATAAGCAATGGCAAACATTTAAAGATCACATGGATGAACTTCAACAATTGTACATCCCTGTCTGGAGTAAAAATAAAACGGGGAAGGTGGCTCAACCGTGGCTAACAAGGGAAATTAAGGATAATGTTAAATCCAAGGAAGAGGCATATAAATTGGCCAGAAAACACAGCAAACCTGAAAACTGGGAGAAATTTAGAATTCAGCAGAGGAGGACAAAGGGTTTAATTAGGAGGGGGGAAATAGAGTATGAGAGGAAGCTTGCTGGGAACATAAAAACTGACTGCAAAAGCTTCTATAGATATGTGAAGAGAAAAAGATTAGTGAAGATAAATGTAGGTCCCTTGCAGTCAGAATCAGGTGAATTTATAATGGGGAACAAAGAAATGGCAGACCAATTGAACAAATACTTCCGTTCTGTCTTCACAAAGGAAGACACAAATAACCTTCCGGAAGTACTAGGGGACCGAGGGTCTAGTGAGAAGGAGGAACTGAAGGAAATCCTTATTAGGCGGGAAATTGTGTTGGGGAAATTGATGGGATTGAAGGCCGATAAATCCCCGGGGCCTGATAGTCTGCATCCCAGAGTACTTAAGGAAGTGGCCCTAGAAATAGTGGATGCATTGGTGATCATTTTCCAACAGTCTAACGACTCTGGATCAATTCCTATGGACTGGAGGGTAGCTAATGTAACACCACTTTTTAAAAAAGGAGGGAGAGAGAAAACAGGGAATTATAGACCGGTTAGCCTGACATCAGTAGTGCGGAAAATGTTGGAATCAATTATTAAAGATGAAATAGCAGCGCATTTGGAAAGCAGTGACAGGATCGGTCCAAGTCAGCATGGATTTATGAAAGGGAAATCATGCTAGACAAATCTTCTGGAATTTTTTGAGGATGTACCAAGCAGAGTGGACAAGGGAGAACCAGTGGATGTGGTGCATTTGGACTTTCAAAAGGCTTTTGACAAGGTCCCGCACAAGAGATTGGTGGCAAAATTAAAGCACATGGTATTGGGGGTAATGTACTGACGTGGATAGAGAACTGGTTGGCAGACAGGAAGCAGAGAGTCGGGATAAACGGGTCCTTTTCAGAATGGCAGGCAGTGACTAGTGGGGTACCGCAGGGCTCAGTGCTCGGACCCCAGCTATTTACAATATACATCAATGATTTGAATGAAGGAATTGAATGTAATATCTCCAAGTTTGCAGATGACATTAAGCTGGGTGGCGGTGTGAGCTGTGAGGAGGATGCTAAGAGGCTGCAGGGTGACTTGGACAGGTTAGGTGAGTGGGCAAATACATGGCCGATGCAGTATAATGTAGATAAATGTGAGGTTATCCACTTTGGTGGCAAAAACAGGAAGACAAAATATTATCTGAATGGCGACAGATTAGGAAAAGGGGAGGTGCAACGAGACCTGGGTGTCCTGGTACATCAGTCATTGAAAGTTGGCATGCAGGTACAGCAGGCGGTGAAGAAGGCAAATGGCATGTTGGCCTTCATAGCGAGAGGATTTGGGTATAGGAGCAGGGAGGTCTTACTGCAGTTGTACAGGGCCTTGGTGAGGCCTCACCTGGAATATTGTGTACAGTTTTGGTCTCCTAATCTGAGGAAGGACGTTCTTGCTATTGAGGGAGTGCAGCAAAGGTTCACCAGACTGATTCCCGGGATGGCAGGACTGACATATGAGGAGAGACTGGATCGACTGGGCCTGTATTCACTGGAGTTTAGAAGGATGAGAGGGGATCTCATAGAAACATATAAAATTCTGACGGGATTGGACAGGTTAGATGCAGGAAGAATGTTCCCGATGTTGGGGAAGTCCAGAACAAGGGGACATAGTCTAAGGATAAGGGGTAGGTCATTTAGGACCGAGATAAGGAGAAACTTCTTCACTCAGAGAGTTGTTAACCTGTGGAATTTCCTACCGCAGAGAGTTGTTGAGGCCAGTTCATTGGATATATTCAAGAGGGAGTTAGATATGGCCCTTACGGCTAAAGGGATCAAGGGGTATGGAGAGAAAGCAGGAAAGGGGTACTGAGGTGAATGATCAGCCATGATCATATTGAATGGTGGTGCAGTCTTGAAGGGCTGAATGGCCTACTCCTGCACCTATTATATATGTTTCTTTGTTTCTAACCCGTGCTGTACCTGCCCTGGGAGTGTTTGATGGGACAGTGTAGAGGGAGCTTTACTCTGTATCTAACCCCCTGTACCTGCCCTGGGAGTGTTTGATGGGACAGTGTAAAGGGAGCTTTACTCTGTATCTAACCCCGTGCTGTACCTGCCCTGGGAGTGTTTGATGGGACGGTGTAAAGGGAGCTTTACTCTGTATCTAACCCCGTGCTGTACCTGCCCTGGAAGTGTTTGATGGGACAGTGTAGAGGGAGCATTACTCTGTATCTAACCCCGTGCTGTACCTGCCCTGGGAGTGTTTGATGGGACAGTGTAGAGGGAGCTTTACTCTGTATCTAACCCCCTGTACCTCCCCTGGGAGTGTTTGATGGAACAGTGTAGAGGGAGCTTTACTCTGTATCTAACCCCGTACTGTACCTGCCCTGGGAGTGTTTGATGGGACAGTGTAGAGGGAGCTTTACTCTGTAACTAACCCCGTGCTGTACCTGCCCTGGGAGTGTTTGATGGGACAGTGTAGAGGGAGCTTTACTCTGTATCTAACCCCGTGCTGTACCTGCCCTGGGAGTGTTTGATGGGACAGTGTAGAGGGAGCTTTACTCTGTATCTAATCCCGTGCTGTACCTGCCCTGGGAGTGTTTGATGGGACAGTGTAGAGGGAGCTTTACTCTGTATGTCTGGGGCTTCATTCATTTCTGATCCATTTTTGATTTCCTTTGCATCATCAGCTCTGACGCCTGAGGATATGTGACGAGACAGACAAAGACAGCCTGACCTCTTTAAAAGCCATGAAATATTCAATAGGCAGCAAATATCTCACAGTAACAACTGCAGGGCAGAGATCTGGAGAGTGTCTGAATCGTGGACCCATGAGTGAGCAGGTGAGACGGGGAGCCCTTCACCCCTTCTCTCCGGGGGACTGATATCTGACTCGAGCCGAGCGACCCTGGTTCCTCACTGACCATCTCGCCTGTACAGTAGACATCTCAAATCGCTGGAGAAATACCACCAACGATGTCTCCGCAAGATCCTGCAAATCCCCCGGGAGGACAGACGCACCAACGTTAGCGTCCTCGACCAGGCCAACATCCCCAGCATCGAAGCACTGACCACACACTCGACCAGCTCCGCTGGGCAGGGCCGCATTGTCCGCATGTCCCCCAGACACGAGACTCCCAAAGCGAGCGCTCTACTCGGAACTCCTTCACGGCAAGCGAGCCCCAGGTGGGCAGAGGAAACGTTACAAAGGGACACACCCTCAAAGCCCTCCCTG
The DNA here is from genome assembly GCF_044704955.1 of Pristiophorus japonicus. Lineage (NCBI taxonomy): Eukaryota > Metazoa > Chordata > Chondrichthyes > Pristiophoridae > Pristiophorus > Pristiophorus japonicus. Next base: position 6,335,373 of record NC_091999.1, on the reverse strand, counting down.
ATAAAGTGCAACATCCCCCACCGACACCTGGGAGTCCCTGGGCCCAAAGACCAGTCCCGCCCGGAGTGGAGGAAGTGCATCCGGGAGGGGGCGCTGAGCACCTCGAGTCTCGTCGCCGAGAGCGTGCAGAAAGCGAGCGCAGGCAGCGGAAGGAGCGTGCGGCAAACCAGTCCCACCCTCCCCTTCCCTCAACCACTGTCTGTCCCGCCTGTGACAGGGACTGTGGCTCCCGTATTGGACTGTTCAGCCACCTAAGGACTCATGTTCAGAGTGGAAGCAAGTCTTCCTCGATTCCGAGGGACTGCCTGTGATGATGATGACGATGTCGCTGCACTGACAATCTCTTTGCTTTTGGGTGAAAACGAAAAGACTTTCTCAAATATTTCCTGACGTTTGTGATTAATGTTCAGATCCAGAAGTCAGAATATAGCAACGGCTGCTGACAAACGTTTTTTTGCTGTTGCAAGAGCTGGGCCTAAAATAGTCTGTGGTCTCCCAGCGCCTAGCAACCCCCAGCTCTCTCCGAGAGAAATTCTCAGCACTTGGTGTAGATCGCTCTCCTGTTCCTACCATCGAACCCTCACTGTCCCCCTCTCTCACACACTCCTGTATCTGGGGAGGTCCCTCTAACCCCTCTCTCACACACACTCCTGTATCTGGGCAGGTCCGTCTAACCCCTCTCTCTCACACTCCTGTATCTGGGGAGTTCCCTCCAACCCCTCTCTCTCACACACTCCTGTATCTGGGGAGGTCCCTCTAACCCCTCTCTCACACTCCTGTATCTGGGGAGGTCCCTCTAACCCCTCTCTCACACTCCTGTATCTGGGGAGGTCCCTCTAACCCCTCTCTCACACATTCCTGTATCTGGGGAGGTCCCTCTAACCCCTCTCTCACACACTCCTGTATCTGGGGAGTTCCCTCCAACCCCTCTCTCTCTCACACTCCTGTATCTGGGGAGGTCCCTCTAACCCCTCTCTCACACACTCCTGTATCTAGGAAAATCCCTCTAACCCCTCTCTCACACACTCCTGTATCTGGGGAGGTCCCTCTAACCCCTCTCTCACACACTCCTGTATCTGGGGAGGTCCCTCTACCCCCTCTCTCACACACTCCTGTATCTGGGGAGGTCCCTCTAACCCCTCTCTCACACACTCCTGTATCTGGGGAGTTCCCTCCAACCCCTCTCTCTCACACACTCCTGTATCTGGGGAGGTCCCTCTAACCCCTCTCTCTCACACTCCTGTATCTGGGGAGTTCCCTCCAACCCCTCTCTCTCACACACTCCTGTATCTGGGCAGGTCCGTCTAACCCCTCTCACACACTCCTGTATCTGGGGAGGCCCCTCTAACTCCTCTCCTATATCTGGGAGGTCCCTCTAACCCCCTCCCTCACACTCCTGAATCTGGGAAGGTCCCTTTAACCCCTCTCCCTCACACTCCTGTATCTGGGAAGGTCCTTCTAACCCCTCTCTCACAAACTCCTGTATCTGGGGTGGTCCCTCTAACACCTCTCTCACACTCCTGTATCTGGGGAGGTCCCTCTAACCCCCTCCCTCACACTCCTGTATCTGGGCAGGTCCGTCTAACCCCTCTCACACACTCCTGTATCTGGGGAGGCCCCTCTAATTCCTCTCCTATATCTGGGAGATCCCTCGAACCCCCTCCCTCACACTCCTGAATCTGGGTAGGTCCCTTTAACCCCTCTCCCTCACACTCCTGTATCTGGGAAGGTCCTTCTAACCCCTCTCTCACAAACTCCTGTATCTGGGGTGGTCCCTCTAACCCCTCTCTCACACTCCTGTATCTGGGGAGGTCCCTCTAACCCCCTCTCACACACTCCTGTATCTGGGGAGGTCCCTCTAACCCCTCTCTCACACACTCCTGTATCTGGGGAGGTCCCTCTAACCCCCTCTCTCTCACACTCCTGTATCTGGGGAGGTCCCTCTAACCCCCCTCTCTCACACTCCTGTATCTGGGGAGGTCCCTCTAACCCCCTCTCTCACACTCCTGTATCTGGGGAGGTCCCTCTAACCCCTCTCTCACACACTCCTGTATCTGGGGAGCTCCCTCTAACCCCTCTCTCACACACTCCTGTATCTGGGGAAGTCCCTCTAACCCTCTCTCTCAAACACTGCTGTATCTGGGAAGGTTCCTCTAACCCCCCCTCTCACACACTCCTGTATCTGGGGAGGTCCCTCTAACCCCTCTCTCACACTCCTGTAACTAGGAAGATCCCTCTAACCCCTCTCACACACTCCTGTATCTGGGGAGGTCCCTCTAACCCCCTCTCACACACTCCTGTATCTGGGGAGGTCCCTCTAACCCTCTTTCACACTCCTCTATCTGGGAGGTCCCTCTAACCCTCTTTCACACTCCTGTATCTGGGGAGGTCCCTCTAATCCCTCTCTCTCACACTCCTGTATCTGGGGAGGTCCCTCTAACCCTCTCTCTCACACACTCCTGTATCTGGGGAGGTCCCTCTAACCCTCTTTCACACTCCTGTATCTGGGGAGGTCCCTCTAACCCCTCTCTCACACTCCTGTATCTGGGGAGGTCCCTCTACCCCCTCTCTCACACTCCTGTATCTGGGGAGGTCCCTCTAACCCCTCTCTCACACTCCTGTATCTGGGGAGGTCCCTCTAACCCCCTCTCTCACACTCCTGTATCTGGGGAGGTCCCTCTAACCCTCTCTCACACTCCTGTATCTGGGGAGGTACCTCTAACCCCTCTCTCTCACACTCCTGTATCTGGGGAGGACCCTCTAACCCCTCTCTCTCACACTCCTGTATCTGGGGAGGTCCCTCTAACCCCTCTCTCACACTCCTGTAACTAGGAAGATCCCTCTAACCCCTCTCACACACTCCTGTATCTGGGGAGGTCCCTCTAACCCCCTCTCACACACTCCTGTATCTGGGGAGGTCCCTCTAACCCTCTTTCACACTCCTCTATCTGGGAGGTCCCTCTAACCCTCTTTCACACTCCTGTATCTGGGGAGGTCCCTCTAATCCCTCTCTCTCACACTCCTGTATCTGGGGAGGTCCCTCTAACCCTCTCTCTCACACACTCCTGTATCTGGGGAGGTCCCTCTAACCCTCTTTCACACTCCTGTATCTGGGGAGGTCCCTCTAACCCCTCTCTCACACTCCTGTATCTGGGGAGGTCCCTCTACCCCCTCTCTCACACTCCTGTATCTGGGGAGGTCCCTCTAACCCCTCTCTCACACTCCTGTATCTGGGGAGGTCCCTCTAACCCCCTCTCTCACACTCCTGTATCTGGGGAGGTCCCTCTAACCCTCTCTCACACTCCTGTATCTGGGGAGGTACCTCTAACCCCTCTCTCTCACACTCCTGTATCTGGGGAGGACCCTCTAACCCCTCTCTCTCACACTCCTGTATCTGGGGAGGTCTCTCTAACCCCCTCTCACACTCCTGTATCTGGGGAGGTACCAGTAACCCCTCTCACACACTCCTGTATCTGGGGAGGTCCCTCTAACCCCTCTCTCTCATACTCCTGTATCTGGGGAGGTCCCTCTAACCACTCTCTCACACTCCTGTTTCTGGGGAGGTCCCTCTAACCCCTCTCTCTCACACTCCTGTATCTGGGGAGGTCCCTCTAACCCCTCTCTCACACTCCTGTATCTGGGGAGGTCCCTCTAACCCCTCTCTCACACTCCTGTATCTGGGGAGGTCCCTCTAACCACTCTCTCACACTCCTGTATCTGGGGAGGTCCCTCTAACCCCTCTCTCTCACACTCCTGTATCTGGGGAGGTCCCTCTAACCCCTCTCTCACACTCCTGTATCGGGGGAGGTCCTTCTAACCCCTCTCTCACACACTCCTGTATCTGGGGAGGTCTCTCTAACCCCCTCTCTCTCACTCAAACCCAAGACCTTGTGACCTAGTGATTGCTACCCACTCAGCCACATCTGACATCCATTTCAATCCATCCCAGGAACCTGTAATTCTATCGGGGCCTCTCCTCATCTCCCCAAATCACCCCCTCACCCCCTCTCCCCTCCTCGCCCACTCATCCTCCCTTCCCCTCTCCCCCTCCTCCTCCCCTCCTTTCAATCATCCCCTCCTCTCCGTCCCCCTACCCTCCTCGCTCTCTCTCCTCATTCCCCCTCACCCCCTCTCCTCTTACCCCTCTCGCTGCCTCGTTCCTCCTCCCCTCCTCCTCCTCACTCTCCTTCTCCCCTCCTCCTCCTCCCCTCCTCCACCCCTCCCTCCTCCCCTCTATCCCCTCCCTGCTCAGTTTCCGCCCCTCTCTCCTCCTCCCTCTCCCCTCTCCTCCGCTGCCTCCTCCCCCTACTCCCACTCCGGGTACATAACTCGTGGCCTGTCATTTCCGGCAGCCTCTTCACACGACCTCCGGCCCAGTCAAACAGCCATCACAACCCGTCTCCCGTTGTTTTTAGAAAGAAAGACAGACTTGCATTTATATAGCGCCTTTCACGACCACCGGATGTCCCAAAGCGCTTTACAGCCAATGAAGTACTTTTGGAGTGGAGTCACTGTTGTATTGTGGGAAACGCGGCAGCCAATTTGCGCACAGCAAGCTCCCACACACAGCAATGTGATAATGACCAGGTAATCTGTTTTTGTTATGTTGATTGAGGGATAAATATTGGCCCCAGGACACCGGGGAGAACTCCCCTCCTCTTCTTCCAAATAGTGTCCTGGGATCTTTTACATCCTCCTGAGAGAGCAGACGGGGCCTCGATTTAACGTCTCCGACAGCACCTCCAACAGTGCAGCACTCCCTCAGTACTGCCCCTCCGACAGTGCGGCACTCCCTCAGTACTGCCCCTCCGACAGTGCGGCACTCCCTCAGTACTGCCCCTCCGACAGTGCGGCACTCCCTCAGTACTGCCCCTCCGACAGTGCGGCGCTCCCTCAGTACTGCCCCTCCGACAGTGGGGTGCTCCCTCAATGCTGCCCCTCCGACAGTGCGGTACTCCCTCAGCACTGCCCCTCCGACAGTGCGGTACTCCCCCAGTACTGCCCCTCCGACAGTGCGGCGCTCCCCCAGTACTGCCCCTCCGACAGTGCGGCGCTCCCCCAGTACTGCCCCTCCGACAGTGCGGCACTCCCTCAACGCTGCCCTTCCGACAGTGCGGTACTCCCTCAGCACTGCCCCTCCGAAAGTGCGGCGCTCCCTCAGTACTGCCCCTCTGACAGCGCGGTACTCCCCCAGTAATGCCCCTCCGACAGTGCGGCGCTCCCTCAGTACTGCCCCTCCGACAGTGCGGCACTCCCTCAGTACTGCCCCTCTGACAGCGCAGTACGGCGCTCCCTCAGTACTGCCCCTCCGACAGTGCAGAGCTCCCTCAGTACTGCCCCTCCGACAGTGCGGCACTCCCTCAGTACTGCCCCTCCGACAGTGCGGCACTCCCTCAGTACTGCCCCTCCGACAGTGCGGCACTCCCTCAACGCTGCCCTTCCGACAGTGCGGTACTCCCTCAGCACTGCCCCTCCGAAAGTGCGGCGCTCCTTCAGTACTGCCCCTCTGACAGCGCGGTACTCCCCCAGTAATGCCCCTCCGACAGTGCGGCGCTCCCTCAGTACTGCCCCTCCGACAGTGCGGCACTCCCTCAGTACTGCCCCTCTGACAGCGCAGTACGGCGCTCCCTCAGTACTGCCCCTCCGACAGTGCAGAGCTCCCTCAGTACTGCCCCTCCGACAGTGCGGCACTCCCTCAGTACTGCCCCTCCGACAGTGCGGCACTCCCTCAGTACTGCCCCTCTGACAGCGCAGTACGGCGCTCCCTCAGTACTGCCCCTCCGACAGTGCGGCACTCCCTCAGTACTGCCCCTCTGACAGCGCAGTACGGCGCTCCCTCAGTACTGCCCCTCCGACAGTGCGGCACTCCCTCAGTAATGCCCCTCTGACAGCGCAGTACGGCGCTCCCTCAGTACTGCCCATCCGACAGTGCGGCACTCCCTCAGTACTGCCCCTCCGACAGTGCGGCACTCCCTCAGTACTGCCCCTCTGACAGTGCAGAGCTCCCTCAGTACTGCCCCTCCGACAGTGCGGCACTCCCTCAGTACTGCCCCTCTGACAGTGCAGAGCTCCCTCAGTACTGCCCCTCTGACAGTGCGGTACTCCCCCAGTACTGCCCCTCCGACAGTACGGCGCTCCCTCAGTACTGCCCCTCTGACAGTGCAGAGCTCCCTCAGTACTGCCCCTCTGACAATGCGGTACTCCCCCAGTACTGCCCCTCCGACAGTCCCGGAGATTCAGGTACAATTGAAGCAATTGAATATATTCAATGACCCAGCCTCCACAGCTCTCTGGGGCAGAGAATTCCACAGATTTACGACCCTCTGAGAGAAGAAATTCCTCCTCATCTCAGTTTTAAATGGACGACCCCTTATTCTGAATCTATGCCCCCTAGTTCTAGTCTCCCCCATCAGTGGAAACTTCTAAATTCCGGAGAATATCGGGTTCATCGCTTAAGAATTCCTAGCGACATATTGCTATTAAGAACTAGTTGGTTTATGAGCAAAGGTTTAACAATCACACGACACATTACCGGTTCATCCACCAGGCTCACAACCACCTGCCCCCATCGTGGATCCCCCGAACCCAACTGGTCGGGGTTTTATTGAGTCTTGTGAACATCATGTGACTGGCTAAGCCCCTCCCCACTCAACAGCTCGACCAACCTGCGAGTATTCTCTGGACCGCTCTGCTTGTAAAGGTGGTGGGGGTTGAGCCTGTTGATAATTTTAAAGCAAAATAGAAACATAGAAGAAACAGAGAAATTTACGGCGCAGGAACAGGCCATTCCGACCCATCGTGTCCGCGCCGGCCGACAAAGAGCCGCACGGCCCTCGGTCAGCAGCCCTGAAGGTTACAGATAAACCTATGAACAATGACGGAAAGGCAAAGAGCACCCAGCCCAACCAGTCCGCCCTCACACAACTGCGACACCCCTTATACTGAAACATTCTACACTCCACCCCAACCGGACCCATGTGATCTCCTGGGAGAGGCAAAAACCAGATAAAAACCCAGGCCACTTTAGGGAGAAGAAAATCTGGGAAAATTCCTCTCCGACCCATCCAGGCGATCGACACTAGTCCAGGAGATCACACCCTGGCCGTATTCGATTCCCTGCAGTACTTACCATTATATCTGCGTCGTCCAACAAAAGGTCATCCAGTCTAATCCCAATGACCAGCTCTCGGTCCGTAACCCTGCAGGTTACTGCACTTTAAGTTCCCATCCAACCATCTCTTAAAAGTGGTGTGGGTTTCTGCATCCACCACTCTTCCAGGCAGCGAGTTCCAGATCCCCACAACCCTCTGCGTAAAGAAGCCCCCCCTCAAATCCCCTCTAAACCTTCCACCACCCACCTTAAAACTATGCCCCCCTCGTAGTAGACCCCTCCACCAATGGAAATAGGCCCTTGCTATCCACTATGTCCAGGCCCTTCAATATTGTGTACACCTCGATGAGGTCTCCCCTCAACCTCCTCTGTTCCAATGAGAACAAACCCAGCCTATCCCATCTGTCCTCAGAACTAAGGTTCTCCATTCCAGGCAGCATCCTGGTAAATCTCCTCTGCACCCTCTCCAGTGCAATCACCTCCTTCCTATAATACAGTGACCAGAACTGCACGCAGTACTCCAGCTGTGGCCTAACCAAAGTATTATACAATTTAAGCATAACCTCCCTACTCTTATATTCTATGCCTCGGCCAATAAAGGCAAGCATTCCGTATGCCTTCTTAACCACCTTATCCACCTGGCCTGCTACTTTCAGAGATCTGTGGACAAGCACTCCAAGGTCCCTCTGTTCATCTACACTATTAAGTGGCCTACCGCTTAATGTGTATACCCGTTCCTTATTAGCCCTCCCAAAGTGCATCACCTCACACTTCTCTGAATTAAACTCCATTTGCCACTGCTCTGCCCACCTGACCAGTAGATTGATATCCTCCTGCAGCCCATGACTTTCCTCTTCATTATCAACCAGCATCAATTTTAGTGTCATCTGCAAACTTCTTTATCATAATTCCTATATTCAAATCTAAATCGTTGATATATACCACAAAAAGCAAGGGACCCAGTACTGAGCCCTGCGGAACCCCACTGGAAACATCCTTGCAGTCACAAAAACATCCATCAACCATTCCCCTTTGCTTCCTACCTCCAAGCCAATTTTGGATCCAACTTGCTATTTTGCCCTGTATCCCATGGGCTTTGACCTTCGTGACCAGTCTACCATGTGGGACCTTATCAAAAGCTTTGCTAAAGTCCATATACACTACATCGTATGCACTACCCTCATCAACCCTCTTGGTTACCTCCTCAAAAAATTCTATCAGGTTAGTCAGACACGATCTCCCCTTAACAAATCCGTGCTGACTGCCCCTAATTAATCCTTGCCTTTCCAAGTGTAGATTTATCCTGTCTTTCAGGATTTTTTTTCCAATAATTTTCCCACCACTGAGGTTAGGCTGACAGGCCTGTAATTACTCGGTCTATCCCTTTCTCCCTTCTTAAACAAGGGTTCTACATTACCAGTCCTCCAGTCCTCCGGCACCATGCCCAGATCCAAAGAGGACGGAAAATGATGGTCAAGGCCTCTGCTATTTCCTCTTTTACTTCGCTCAACAGCCTGGGATGCATTTCATCCGGGCCTGGGGACTTATCCACTTTCAAAGCTGCTCAACCCCTTAATAATTCCTCTCTCACTATATTTATTTCATCCAGAATATCACACTCCTCCTTCATAGCAGTATCTGCATTGTCCCTTTCCTTTGTGAAAACAGATGCAAAGTATTGGTTGACAACTTGAGGATGAGGGTCACAGGGTCACAGGTCACGGACAAAAGGCACAGGGTTTGGGACCAAACACGACAGATCTTTCACAGGCCCGAGCAGCCAAATGGCCACCTTGAGTGCTGTAGCTTGCCACAATTCCGTGCTTTCCCGAGGTCCTCGACTGAATCATTCATGGACAAATTTAACAAATAATTATATGTGAATCCAGGAGCAGGAGGAGGCCCATTCAGCCCCTCGAGCCTGTTACACAGGAACAGGAAGAGGCCCATTCAGCCCCTCGGGCCTGTTACACAGGAACAGGAGGAGGCCCATTCAGCCCCTCGAGCCTGTTACACAGGAACAGGAGGAGGCTCATTCAGCCCCTCGAGCCTGTTACACAGGAACAGGAGGAGGCCCATTCAGCCCCTCGAGGCCGTTACACAGGAACAGGAGGAGGCCGATTCAGCCCCTCGAGCCTGTTACACAGGAACAGGAGGAGGCCCATTCAGCCCCTCGAGTCTGTTACACAGGAACAGGAGGAGGCCCATTAGCCCCTCGAGCCTGTTACATAGGAACAGGAGGAAGCCCATTCAGCCCCTCGAGCCTGTTACACAGGAACAGGAGGAGGCCCATTCAGCCCCTCGAGCCTGTTACACAGGAATAGGAGGAGGCCCATTAGCCCCTCGAGCCTGTTACACAGGAACAGGAGGAGGCCCATTCAGCCCCTCGAGCCTGTTACACAGGAACAAGAGGAGGTCCATTCAGCCCCTCGAGCCTGTTACACAGTAACAGGAGGAGACCCATTCAGCCCCTCGAGCCTGTTACATAGGAACAGGAGGAGGTCCATTCAGCCCCTCGAGCCTGTTACACAGTAACAGGAGGAAGCCCATTCAGCCCCTCGAGCCTGTTACACAGGAACAGGAGGAGGCCCATTCAGCCCCTTGAGCCTGTGACACAGGAACAGGAGGAGGCCCATTCAGCCCCTCGAGCCTGTGACACAGGAACAGGAGAATGCCCATTCAGCCCCTCGAGCCTGTTACACAGGAACAGGAGGAGGCCCATTCAGCCCCTCGAGGCTGATGCACAGGAACAGGAGGAGGCCCATTCAGCCCCTCGAGCCTGTTATGTATTGAACCCCTTGTAACCTGTACGACACCTGACCACCAGAGGGCGTACCACCTGTTGGAGTCCCAAGCGATCCCTGCATTCCTTGGGAGCACGGTATATAAGCAGGCCTCCCGCGAAGTTCCTGCACTCTGGAGTTTTATTAAAGGAGCTAAGGTCACACTTGCTCATTGTACACAGTACTCAGTTTCATCCTTTATTATGAGCGTAACAATTGGCGACGAGGGAACGAACAACCGCGCGAAAATGCAAAAAACAGTTGGTTAACTGGAGAAGTTCTCAGAAGGGGATGATTGGCAGGCCTACGTGGAGAGACTCGACCAATACTTGGTGGCCAACGAGCTGGAAGGGGATGAGAACGCTGCCAAACGAAGGGCGATCCTCCTAACTGTCTGTGGGGCAACAACCTATGGCCTCATGAAGAATCTCCTGGCCCCGGCAAAACCAACAGAGAAATCCTGCGAAGAATTGTGTACGCCGGTCCGGGAGCACCTAAATCCTAACTCCTTCGCAAATTGTTGACTGTAGAAACTCCGAATCTGAGTAAAGCCATAGCGATAGCCCGGGCATTTATGTCCACCAGCAACAACACCAAGCAGATTTCGCAGAGTAAAGTTCGCCCAGTACTGTGCACAAAGTAACGTCGGTTTCGAGCAGGAATATACAGGGCAGGACGTACACGCCGGCTGCTACTGCCCGACCTCAGATAACCCAGAGTCCTCCATCAATCGTTAATGTGAGGCAGTTAACACCCTGTTGGCGCTGCGGAGGTGATCATTGGCCCCATCAATGCCGCTTCAAGCACTAGGCGTGCAACGTTTACGGAACAATGGGACACCTCCAGCGTATGTGCAGGCGAGCTGCAAACTCTGCAAACCACCACGTCGCAGAGGAAGATCGATTCACTGTGGATCAGACTGAATTGGAGACTCGTACCGAGGAGGCAGAGGTGTACGGGGTACACACCTTCACCACGAAATACCCACCAGTAATGTTGAACGTTGAACTGAACGGTATTCCAGTGTCTATGGAGCTGGACACGGGGGCGAGTCAGTCCATAATGAGTAAAATGGCCTTCGACAGGCTGTGGGGCAACAAGGCACACAGGCCCAAGCTCAGCCCCATTCACACCAAACTAAGGACTTACACCAAGGAACTGATCCCTGTAATTGGCAGTGCTGAAGTCAAAGTCTCCTATGACGGAGCAGTACACGAACTCCCGCCTGTGGATTGTGCCAGGGGATGGCCCCACATTGTTTGGCAGAAGCTGGCTGGGGAAAATCCGCTGGAACTGGGACGACATCCGAGCGCTCTCGTCCGTCGACGACACCTCATGTACCCAGGTTCTGAGCAAGTTCCCATCGTTGTTCGAGCCAGGCATCGGAAGCTTCTCGGGGGCGAAAGTGCAGATCCATTTGGTTCCTGGTACACGACCCATCCACCACAAGGCTCGGGCGGTACTGTACATGATGCGTGAGAAAGTGGAAATCGAGCTGGACAGGCTGCAGCGAGAAGGCATCATCACCCCGGTGGAATTCAACGAGTGGGCCAGTCCGATTGTCCCGGTACTTAAAGAGGACGGCAAGGTCAGAATTTGTGGGGACGATAAAGCAACGATTAACCGTTTTTCGCTGCAGGACCAATACCCGCTACCCAAGGCAGACGACCTATTTGCGACTCTGGCTGGAGGGAAGACATTCACCAAGCTGGACCTGACCTCGGCCTACATGACGCAGGAGCTGCAGGAGTCTTCGAAAGGCCGCACCTGCATCAACATGCCATGCACATAGGTCTGTTCATCTACAACCGGTGCCTGTTCGGGATTCTGTCGGCCTCGGCAATCTTCCAGCAGAACATGGAGAGCCTGCTAAAGTCAGTTCCTTGCACAGTGGTTTTCCAGGACGACATATTGGTTACAGGTCGGGACACCATGGAGCACTTGAAGTATCTGGAAGAGGTTCTTAGCCGGTTGGATCGCGTGGGGCTCAGGTTGAAACGCTCGAAGTGTGTTTTCCTGGCGTCGGGGTTCGAGTACTTGGGAAGAAGAATCGCGACAGATGACATCAGACCCACCGACACCAAGACGGGGGCCATCAGGAACGCGCCGAGACCACGGAACGTGACGGAGCTGCGGTCGTTCCTGGGACTCCTTAACTATTTCAGTAATTTACTACCTGGGCTAAGCACCCTGCTAGAACCCCGACATGTGCTACTGCGCAAGGGAGACGACTGGGTGTGGGGGAATTCACAAGAGGCTACATTTAAGAAAGCCAGAAATCTGTTGTGTTCTAACAAACTGCTTGTCCTGTACAACCCCTGTAAACGATTAGTGCTAGCTTGCGATGTGTTGTCATACGGGGTCGGGTGTGTGTTACAACAGGCTAACAAATCGGGGATCTTGCAACCGGTCACTTATGCATCCAGGAGTTTGTCCAAGGCCGAAAGGGCCTACAGCACGGTTGAAAAAGAGGCTCTGGTGTGCGTCTACGGGGTAAAGAAAATGCACCAGTCCTTGTTTGGCCTCAAGTTTGAGCTTGAAACTGACCACAAGTCGCTCATATCGCTGTTCTCGGAGAGCAAAGGGATTAATACCAATGCCTCTGCCCGCAGCCAAAGATGGGCGCTCACGCTGTCGGCATACAACTATGTAATCCGCCACAGACCGGGCACAGAGAGCTGCGCTGATGCTCTCAGTCGGCTGCCACTGCCCACCACCGGGGTGGAAATGGCACAGCCAGCGGACTTGCTCATGGTCATGGAGGTATTCGAGAACGCAAAGTCCCCCGTTGCGGCCCGCCAGATCAGGACCTGGGACCAGCCAGGATCCTTTACTGTCCCTGGTTAAAAAAAACTGTGCCCTCCACGGGAGCTGGCCCAGTGTCCCAGCGGAGATGCAGGAGGCGATTAAGCCATTCCGCAGGCGCAAAGACGAGTTGTCCCTGCAGGCGGACTGTCTGTTGTGGGGCAATCGCGTGGTCTTGCCCCAAGAACGGTAGAGATACGTTCATATGTGAACTGCACAACACCCAACCAGGCATCGTAATGATGAAAGCCAGAGCCAGAGCCCACGTGTGGTGGCCTGACATCGACTCAGATCTAGAGTCACACGTGCGCCAGTGCAACACTTGCTCTCAGCTGAGCAATGAACCCAGAGAGGCACCGCTAAGTTTGTGGTCCTGGCCCTCCAAACCGTGGTCCAGGATCCACGTTGACTATGCGGGGCCCATTTCTAGACAAAATGTTCTTGGTTGTCGTGGACGCTTGCTCAAAATGGATTGAATGTGCGATAATGTCTGTAAGCACGTCCACGGACACCATTGAAAGCCTACGAGCCGTGTTCGCCACGCACGGCCTGCCCGATGTCCGAGTCAACGACAATGGGCCGTGCTTCACCAGCGCTGAACTCAAGGAATTCATGACCCGCAACGGGATCAAGCACCTCACATCTGCCCCGTTCAAGCCCGCACCCAACGGCCAGGCAGAACGGGCAGTCCAGACTGTTATGTCTTGAATAAAGAGTCAGACTAGATAGTGCGTGCTCAAAGTAAGGTGTGACCGTAGTCCTTTGTTACAGGTCTCCAGAGGGCCTCTCCAGCCTGTGAGACCTCCTTATATACAGGTGCTCCCAAGGGATTGTGGGATCCCTTGGGACTCCAGGGGATAAGCCCTCTGGTGGTTAGACATGGTATTTACAGGTTTACATACATAACAACACTCCCCCCCCCCTCCCCCCCAAAGTCAATAGTGTAACTATTTACAATGTGAGTCGATCTGGGGACTTCCTTTCCCTGGTTGATCGTCTCGGTGCAAATGCTGGTTTTGGTGAGTCGTTTGTTGGGCCCTCGCTGGGCTGCTGTGCAGCTGGCCTGGCTGGGCTGCTGGGGGCGGTGAGTCCTGCTGGGTTGCTGGGGGTGATGGGTTCTGCTTCGTGGTCAACCGCTGGGTCGGTGGCCACTTGTGTGTGTGTTGGAGGGTCGGAAAAGGTAGAGTCTATTGTGGGTTGTTCTGGATAGTCCGTGAATCTGAGTTTGGTTTGGTCCAAGTGTTTCCTGCAGGTGAGTCCATTTGCGAGTTTGACCCGAAACACCCTACTCCCCTCTTTGGCCAAAACAGTGCCAGGAAGCCACTTGGGACCTTGTCCGTAATTCAACACAAATACAGGATCATTTATCTCAATCTCGCGTGACACATTTGCGCGATCATGATATGTATTCTGTTGAAGCCGCCTGCTCTCTACCTGTTCGTGTAGATCAGGGTGGACTAGCGAGAGCCTTGTCTTAAGTGCCCTTTTCATGAGCAGATCAGCGGGAGAGACCCCAGAGAGCGAGTGGGGTCTTGTGCGGTAACTAAGCCGGACTCGGGATAAGCGAGTCTGCAGTGAGCCTCCAGTTACCCTTTTCAAGCTCTGCTTGATTGTTTGAACGGCTCGTTCTGCCTGACCGTTGGACGCTGGTTTGAACGGGGCAGATGTGACATGTTTGATCCCATTGCGGGTCATGAACTCCTTGAACTCGGCACTGGTAAAGCACTGCCCGTTGTCGCTCACAAGGACATCAGGCAGGCCGTGCGTGGCAAACATGGCCCGTAGGCTTTCAATGGTGGCAGTGGACGTGCTTGCCGACATTATCTCACATTCAATCCATTTGGAGTACGCATCCACAACCACTAAGAACATTTTTCCCAAGAATGGGCCTGCATAGTCGACATGGACCCTGGACCACAGTTTGGAGGGCCAGGACCTGGGTGCATTACTTAACTGAGAACATGTATTACATCTGTGAACGCAGGTCTCTAAGTCTGCATCGATACCGGGCCACCACACTTGGGATCTGGCTATCGCTTTCATCATTACGATGCCTGGGTGGGTACTGAGGAGATCACTAATGAAGGTGTCTCTGCCCTTTATTGGTACAACCACCCGATTACCCCATCGGAGGCCGTCTGCCTGTATGGACATTTCATCTTTGAGCCGCTGGTACGGCTTTATTTCTTCCTGCATCTCCAACGGGACACTGGACCAACTCCCGTGGAGCACACAGATTTTTACTAAGGGCAGTAAGGGGTCCTGACTCATCCAGGTTCTAACCTGTCGGGCGGTTAAGAGGTGATTGATCACTCTCGAACGCTTCCATTCCCATGACTAAATCTGCGGGCTGTGCCATCTCCACCCCCGTGGTGGGCAATGGCAGCCTGCTGAGAGCACCGGCGCGGTTTTCTGTGCCTGGCCTGTGGCAGATGGCGTCGTTGTATGCGGACAACGTGAGCGCCCATCTCTGGATGCGGGCCGATGCGTTCATGTTTATCCCCTTGCTTTCAGAAAAGATGGATATAAGCGGCTTATGGTCGGTTTCCAATTCAAATTTGAGCCCGAACAGATATTGATGCATTTTCTTTACCCCTTCAACACACGCTAACGCTTCTTTTTCGAACATACTGTCGGCCCTCTCAGCCTTAGACAGACTTCTGGATGCATAAGCAACCGGTTGCAATTTCCCAGATTCATTAGCTTGTTGCAATACACACCCGACCCCGTATGCCGACCATCACATGCTAGTACCAAACGTTTACATGGATCGTAAAACACAAGCAATTTGTTTGAACATAACAGCTTCCTAGCTTTCTCAAAGGCATTTTCTTGGCTGTTACCCCACACCCATTCATCTCCCTTACGCAGTAAAGAGTGCAGGGGTTCTAACAGTGCGCTGAGACACGGTAAGAAGTTACCAAAATAGTTCAGGAGTCCTCGAAACGACCGCAGCTCGTCACGTTGTGTGGTCTCGGGGCGTTTTTGATTGCTTCTGTCTTCGAACCGGTGGGCCTGATGCCGTCCGCCGCGATTCTTCTCCCCAGGAACTCCACTTCAGGCGCCAGGAAAACGCACTTCGAGCGTTTTAGCCTGAGCCCCACACGATTGAGCCGACTAAGAACCTCCTCCAGGTTCTGCAGGTGCTCGATGGTGTTCCGACCTGTGACCAAAGGTGTCGTCCTGGAAGACCACCACGGTGCGCGGGACCGACTTCAGCAAGCTTTCCATGTTCCTCTGGAATATCGCCGCGGCCAATCGAATCCCAAACGGGCATCTGTTGTAACTGAAGAGACCTTTGTGCGTGTTGATGCAGGTGCGGCCTTTCGATGATTCCTCCAGCTCCTGCGTCATGTAGGCCGAGGTCAGGTCCAGCTTCGTGAACGTTTTCCCTCCCGCCAGCGTCGCAAAATAGGTCGTCAGCCTTTGGTAGCGGGTATTGATCCTGCAGGGAGAAACGATTGATAGTTACCTTGTAATCACCACAGATTCTGACGGTGCCGCCTCCCTTGAGGACTGGAACAATGGGACTGGCCCACTCATTGAATTCGATCGGTGAAATGATGCCCTCTCGTTGCAGCCTGTCCAGCTCGATCTCCACCCTCTCTCTCGTCATGTACGGTACCGCTCTCGCCTTGTGATGGATGGGTCGCGCCCCCGGAATCAAATGGATCTGCACTTTTGCTCCTTGGAACTTCCCGATGCCTGGTTCGAACAGCGAGGGGAACTTTGTTCAGGACCTGAGCACATGAGGTGTCATCGTCAGACGATAGCGCTCGGACGTCGTCCCAGTTCCAGCGTATCTTTCCCAGCCAGCTCCTGCCGGGCGGTGTGGGACCAACGCCCGGTACCACCCAGAGTGGTAACTCGTGCACCGCTCCATCGTAGGAGACCTTTACAGTAGCACTGTTGATTACGGGAATCAGTTCCTTTGTGTACTTTCTCAGTTTAGTACAAATGGGGAGTCAGGACTGGCCTTGAGGCCTTGCTGCACCACATTTTTATTGAAAGTCTTTTTGCCCATGATGGACTGGCTCGCGCCCGTGTCCAGCTCCATTTAATTCAACCTTCAGCATTATCGGGGGGACACTTCGTGGTGAATGTGTGCACCCCATGTACCTCTGCCTCCTCGGTCTGAGGCTCTGGTTCGTCGTGGTCCACCGTGGATCTGTCCTCCTCTGCAACATGGCGGTTTGCAGGATTGGCAGGGTTTGCAGCTCGTCTGCACATACGTTGGAGGTGTCCCTTGCAAACGTACCCTTTGAGGCGGCATGAATGGAATCGATGATCACCCCCGCAGCGCCAACAAGGTGTTAATGGCCTTGTATTCACCACCCTTGATGGTGGACTCTGAGACATCTGCGGGCGTGCAGCTGCAGGCATGTGGGGCCTGCCCTGTACGTTACAATTCGAAAACAACATCACTTTGTTCACAGTACTTGCAGCAGCACTCGTGTGCTGAGAGATTTGTTTGGTATATTGTCACTGGTGGCGACAAACGCCTGGGCTATCGCTGTGGCTTTACTCAAGGTGAGGGTCTCTACAGTCAAAAGTTTGCAAAGTATTACTCCATGGCCAATGCCAAGTACACAGAAGTCCCTGAGCATGTGCTCCAAGTGTCCTTCAAATCCACAACGTCCTGCAAAAGGCGCCTTAGCTCGGTGACGTAGCTCGCCACTTCCTGGCCTTCAGACCTCTTGTACGTGTAGAACTGGTACCTCGCCATCAGAACGCTTTCCTTCGGGTTTAGATGCTCCCGGACCAGAGTGCCCAACTCATCGTACGACTTGTCTGTGGGTTTCGCTGGAGCGAGCAGATTTTTCATGAGGCCATACGTTGGTGCCCCGCAAAACGGTGAGGAGGATCGCCCTTCGTTTGGCAGCGTTCGCTTCTCCTTCCAGCTCGTTGGCCGCGAAGTATTGGTCCAGTCTCTCCACCAAGGTTTCCCAATCATCTCCCCCTGAAAATTTCTCCAGGGTGCCCACGGTTCGCTGCGTTGTTGCGGTGGGGTTCGTCATCCGTACCTCGTCGCCAGTTGTTACGTCTTGAACAAAGAGTCGGACTGGATACTGCGAGCGCAAAGTAAGGTGTGACCGCAGCCCTTTATTACAGATCTCAGCGGGCCTCTCCAGCCTGCGAGGCCTCCTTACGTGCAGGTGCTCCCAAGGGATTGTGGGATCCCCTGGGACTCCAGGGGATGAGCCCTCTGGTGGTTCGACATGGTATTTGCAGGTCAACAGGCAGAACACAGACCATCAAGCAAAGCTAGAAAGGTGTGTCGGAAGGCTCCCTGCAGACCCGGTTGTCCCCATGCGCTGCTCAACTACCGCACCAGACCCCACTCACTCACCGGGGTTCTCCCCCAGTCGAGCTGCTCGTGGAAAGGACGCTAAAAACAAGGCTCTCTCTGGTCCACCCTGATCTCCACGATCACGTGGAGGGCAGGCGAGCATCAACAAAGCGTGTACCATGACCGCGCAAATGTGTCACGCGATATTGAGATCCTGTGTCTGTGCTCAATTTATGGACATGGTCCCAAATGGCTCGCTGGCACGGTCACAGCCAAAGAGGGGAGTCAGGTGTTTCAGGTCAAATTGGCCAATGGACCAACGCACAGAAAACATTTGGACCAAATCAAATTGCGGTTCACCAACAGCTACGAACAACCTGAAGAGGACACCACCAAATTTGACCCTCCAACACACACACACACACACACACAAGTGGCAACTGACATCACGGTTGACCACGAAGCCAAACTCACCATCCCCAGGAGCCCGGCAAGGCCGGCTGCCCAATAGTCCACTGAGGAACTGACCAACTCACCCACACCCGTGTTTGTACCGAGACGATCAGCGCAAAGCCCCAGATCGTCTCGCCCTGTAAATAAGTGTACTGTTGACTTCACGGGGGAGTGATGTTATGTATTTAACCCCTTGTAACCTGCATGACAACTGACCGCCAGAGGGCGTACCTGTTGGAGTCCCAACAGATCCCAGCATCCCTTGGGAGCACGGTATAAAAGCAGGTCACCCACGAGGTACCTGCACTCTGGAGTCTTATTCAAGGAGCTAAGGTCACACTTGCTCATTGTACACAGCTCACAGTTTCATCCTTTATTATGAGTGTACCAGAGCCTGTTACACAGGAACAGGAGGAGGCCCATTCGGCCCCTCGAGCCTGTTACACAGGAACAGGAGTAGGCCCATTCAGCCCCTCGAGCTTGTTACACAGGAACAGGAGAAGGCCCATTCAGCCCCTCGAGCCTGTTACACAGGAACAGGAGGAGGCCCATTCAGCCCCTCGAGCTTGTTACAAAGGAACAGGAGGAGGCCCATTCAGCCCCTCGAGCCTGTGACACAGGAACAGGAGGAGGCCATTCAGCCCCTCGAGCCTGTTACACAGGATCAGGAGGAGACCCATTCAGCCCCTCGAGCCTGTTACACAGGAACAGGAGGAGGCCCATTCAGCCCCTCGAGCCTGTTACACAGGAACAGGAGGAGGCCCATTCAGCCCCTCGAGCCTGTGACACAGGATCAGGAGGAGGCCATTCAGCCCCTCGAGCCTGTTACACAGGAACAGTAGGAGTCCCATTCAGCCCCTCGAGCCTGTTACACAGGAACAGGAGGAGGCCCATTCAGCCCCTCGAACCTGTTACACAGGAACAGGAGGAGGCCCATTCAGCCCCTCGAGCCCGTTACACAGGAACAGGAGGAGGCCCATTCAGCCCCTCGAGCCTGTTACACAGGAACAGGAGGAGCCCCATTCAGCCCCTAGAGCCTGTTACACAGGAACAGGAGGAGGCCCATTCAGCCCCTCGAGCCTGTTACACAGGAACAGGAGGAGGCAGTACTGAGGGAGCACCGCACTGTTGGAGGGGCAGTACTGAGGGAGCGGCGCACTGTCGGAGGGACGCTACTGAGGGAGCGCTACACTGTCGGAGGGGCAGTAGTGAGGGAGCGCCGCACTGTCGGAGGGGCAGTACTGAGGGAGTGCCGCACTGTTGGAGGGGCGGTACTGAGGGAGTGCCGCACTGTTGGAGGGGCAGTACTGAGGGAGCGCCGCACTGTCAGAGGGGCAGTACTGAGGGAGTGCCGCACTGTCAGAGGGGCAGTACTGAGGGAGCGCCGCACTGTCGGAGGGGCAGTACTGAGGGAGTGCCGCACTGTCGGAGGGGCAGTACTGAGGGAGCGCCGCACTGTCGGAGGGGCAGTACTGAGGGAGCGCCGCACTGTCGGAGGGGCAGTACTGAGGGAGTGCCGCACTGTCGGAGGGGCAGTACTGAGGGAGCGCCGCACTGTCGGAGGGGCAGTACTGAGGGAGCGCCGCACTGTCGGAGGGGCAGTACTGAGGGAGTGCCGCACTGTCGGAGGGGCAGTACTGAGGGAGTGCCGCACTGTCAGAGAGGCAGTACTGAGGGAGTGCCATACTCTCACCCATTCCGACGAATTACAGCCCAACCAGGATTTACGAATTAATTCATTTTTCCTTTAAAATGATCGTGGGTTTTACAATCTCAGCAACTTAAAACGAGGAATGACAACACTCACATTTATGCTCACCTAAAATGTAGTAAAATGTCCCACGGCGTTTCACAGGAGCCTAAATCCAACACAAATCTGGCCCCGAACCGCGTAAGGAGAAATTAGGGACAGGTGACCAAAAGCTGGGTCAAAGAGGTGGGTTTTAAGGAACATCTTGAAGGAGGAGAGAGAGGTAGAGAGGTGGAGAGGTTTAGGGAGGGAGTTCCAGAGCTTGGGGCCCAGGCAACAAAAGGCACGGCCACCGATGGTGGAGCGATTATAAACAGGGATGGTCAGGGGGGCAGAATTAGAGGAGTGCAGACACCTCGGGGGGGTTGTGGGGCTGGAGGGGGTTACAGAGATAGGGAGGGGTGCAGGGGCTGGAGGAGGTTACAGAGAAAGGGAGGGGTGTAGGGGCTGGAGGGGGTTACAGAGATAGGGAGGGGTGTAAGGACTGGAGGGGGTTACAGAGATAGGGAGGGGTGTAGGGGCTGGAGGAGGTTACAGAGATTGGGAGTGGTGTAGGGGCTGGAGGGGGTTACAGAGATTGGGAGGGGTGTAGGGGCTGGAGGAGGTTACAGAGATAGGGAGGGGTGTAGGGGCTGGAGGAGGTTACAGAGATAGGGAGGGGTGTAGGGGCTGGAGGAGGTTACAGAGATAGGGAGGGGTGTAGGGGCTGGAGGAGGTTACAGAGAGGGGTGTAGGGGCTGGAGGGGGTTACAGAGATAGGGAGGGGTGTAGGGGCTGGTGGAGGTTACAGAGATATGGAGGGGTGTAGGGGCTGGAGGAGGTTACAGAGATAAGGAGCGGTGTAGGGGGAAGGGGGTTACAGAGATAGGGAGGGGTGTAGGGGCTGGAGGGGGTTACAGAGATAGGGAGGGGTGTAGGGGCTGGAGGAGGTTACAGAGATAGGGAGGGGTGTAGGGGCTGGAGGAGGTTACAGAGATAGGGAGGGGTGTAGGGGCTGGAGGGGGTTACAGAGATAGGGAGGGGTGTAGGGGCTGGAGGAGGTTACAGAGATAGGGAGGGGTGTAGGGACTGGAGGGGGTTACAGAGATAGGGAGGGGTGTAGGGGCTGGAGGAGGTTACAGAGATAGGGTGTGGTGTAGGGGCTGGAGGAGGTTACAGAGATAGGGAGGAGTGTAGGGGCTGGAGGGGGTTACAGAGATAGGGAGGGGTGTAGGGGCTGGAGGAGGTTACAGAGATAGGGAGGGGTGTAGGGGCTGGAGGAGGTTACAGAGATAGGGAGGGGTGTAGGGGCTGGAGGAGGTTACAGAGATAGGGAGGGGTGTAGGGGCTGGAGGAGGTTACAGAGATAGGGAGGGGTGTAGGGGCTGGAGGAGGTTACAGAGAGGGGTGTAGGGGCTGGAGGGGGTTACAGAGATAGGGAGGGGTGTAGGGGCTGGTGGAGGTTACAGAGATACGGAGGGGTGTAGGGGCTGGAGGGGATTACAGAGATAGGGAGGGGTGTAGGGGCTGGAGGAGGTTACAGAGATAGGGAGGGGTGTAGGGGCTGGAGGAGGTTACAGAGATAGGGAGCGGCGTAGGGGGAAGGGGGTTACAGAGATAGGGAGGGGTGTAGGGGCTGGAGGGGGTTACAGAGATAGGGAGGGGTGTAGGGGCTGGAGGAGGTTACAGAGATAGGGAGGGGTGTAGGGGCTGGAGGAGGTTACAGAGATAGGGAGGGGTGTAGGGGCTGGAGGAGGTTACAGAGATAGGGAGGGGTGTAGGGGCTGGAGGGGGTTACAGAGATAGGGAGGGGTGTAGGGGCTGGAGGAGGTTACAGAGATAGGGAGGGGTGTAGGGACTGGAGGGGTTTACAGAGATAGGGAGGGGTGTAGGGGCTGGAGGAGGTTACAGAGATAGGGAGGGGTGTAGGGGCTGGAGGGGGTTACAGAGATAGGGAGGGGTGTAGGGGGGAGGGGGTTACAGGGATAGGGAGGGGTGTAGGGGCTGGAGGAGGTTACAGGGATAGGGAGGGTGTAGGGGCTGTAGGGGGTTACAGAGATAGGGAGGGGTGTAGGGGCTGGAGGAGGTTACAGAGATAGGGAGGGGTGTTGGGGCTGGAGGAGGTTACAGAGATAGGGAGGGGTGTACGGGGAAGGGGGTTACAGAGATAGGGAGGGGTGTAGGGGCTGGAGGAGGTTACAGAGATAGGGAAGGGTGCAGGGGCTGGAGGGGGTTACAGAGATAGGGAGGGGTGTAGGGGCTGGAGGAGGTTACAGAGATAGGGAGGGGTGTAGGGGCTGGAGGAGGTTACAGAGATAGGGAGGGGTGTAGGGGCTGGAGGAGGTTACAGAGATAGGGAGGGGTGTAGGGGCTGGAGGAGGTTACAGAGAGGGGTGTAGGGGCTGGAGGGGGTTACAGAGATAGGGAGGGGTGTAGGGGCTGGTGGAGGTTACAGAGATACGGAGGGGTGTAGGGGCTGGAGGGGATTACAGAGATAGGGAGGGTTGTAGGGGCTGGAGGAGGTTACAGAGATAGGGAGGGGTGTAGGGGCTGGAGGAGGTTACAGAGATAGGGAGCGGTGTAGGGGGAAGGGGGTTACAGAGATAGGGAGGGGTGTAGGGGCTGGAGGGGGTTACAGAGATAGGGAGGAGGTTACAGAGATATGGAGGGGTGTAGGGGCTGGAGGAGGTTACAGAGATAGGGAGGGGTGTAGGGGCTGGAGGAGGTTACAGAGATAGGGAGGGGTGTAGGGGCTGGAGGGGGTTACAGAGATAGGGAGGGGTGTAGGGGCTGGAGGAGGTTACAGAGATAGGGAGGGGTGTAGGGACTGGAGGGGTTTACAGAGATAGGGAGGGGTGTAGGGGCAGGAGGAGGTTACAGAGATAGGGAGGGGTGTAGGGGCTGGAGGGGGTTACAGAGATAGGGAGGGGTGTAGGGGCTGTAGGGGGTTACAGAGATGGGGATAGGTGTAGGGCCTAGAGGGGTTACAGAGATAGGGAGAGGTGTAGGGGCTGGAGGAGGTTACAGAGATAGGGAGGGGTGTTGGGGCTGGAGGAGGTTACAGAGATAGGGAGGGGTGTACGGGGAAGGGGGTTACAGAGATAGGGAGGGGTGTAGGGGCTGGAGGAGGTTACAGAGATAGGGAGGGGTGTTGGGGCTGGAGGAGGTTACAGAGATAGGGAGGGGTGTACGGGGAAGGGGGTTACAGAGATAGGGAGGGGTGTAGGGGCTGGAGGAGGTTACAGGGATAGGGAGGGGTGTAGGGGGGAGGGGGTTACAGGGATAGGGAGGGGTGTAGGGGCTGGAGGAGGTTACAGGGATAGGGAGGGTGTAGGGGCTGGAGGAGGTTACAGAGATAGGGAGGGGTGTAGGGACTGGAGGGGGTTACAGAGATAGGGAGGGGTGTAGGGGCTGGAGGAGGTTACAGAGATAGGGAAGGGTGTAGGGGCTGGAGGGGGTTACAGAGATAGGGAGGGGTGTAGGGGCTGTAGGGGGTTACAGAGATGGGGAGGGATGTAGGGCCTGGAGGGGTTACAGAGATAGGGAGGGGTGTACGGGGAAGGGTGTTACAGAGATAGGGAGGGGTGTAGGGGCTGGAGGAGGTTACAGGGATAGCGAGGGGTGTAGGGGGGAGGGGGTTACAGGGATAGGGAGGGGTGTAGGGGCTGGAGGAGGTTACAGGGATAGGGAGGGTGTAGGGGCTGTAGGGGGTTACAGAGATAGGGAGGGGTGTAGGGGCTGGTGGAGGTTACAGAGATAGGGAGGGGTGTTGGGGCTGGAGGAGGTTACAGAGATAGGGAGGGGTGTACGGGGAAGGGGGTTACAGAGATAGGGAGGGGTGTAGGGGCTGGAGGAGGTTACAGAGATAGGGAAGGGTGTAGGGGCTGGAGGGGGTTACAGAGATAGGGAGGGGTGTAGGGGCTGTAGGGGGTTACAGAGATGGGGAGGGGTGTAGGGCCTGGAGGAGGTTACAGAGATAGGGAGGGGTGTAGGGACTGGAGGGGGTTACAGAGATAGGGAGTGGTGTAGGGGCTGGCGGAGGTTACAGAGATAGGGAGAGGTGTAGGGGCTGGAGGAGGTTACAGAGATAGGAGGGGTGTAGGGGCTGGAGGAGGTTACAGAGATAGGGAGGGGTGTTGGGGCTGGAGGAGGTTACAGAGATAGGGAGGGGTGTAGGGGGGAGGGGGTTACAGGGATAGGGAGGAGTGTAGGGCAAGGGGGTTACAGGGATAGGGAGGGGTGTAGGGGGAAGGGGGTTACAGGGATAGGGAGGGGTGTGGGGGGAAGGGGGTTACAGGGATAGGGAGGGGGGGTTACAGGGATAGGGAGGGGGGGGTTACAGGGATAGGGAGGGGGGGTTACAGGGATAGGGAGGGTGGGTTACAGGGATAGGGAGGGGGGGTTACAGGGATAGGGAGGGGTGTAGGGGGAAGGGGGTTACAGGGATAGGGAGGGGGGGGTTACAGGGATAGGGAGGGGGGGTTACAGGGATAGGGAGGGGGGTTACAGGGATAGGGAGGGGGGGGTTACAGGGATAGGGAGGGGGGGGTTACAGGGATAGGGAGGGGGGGACGAGGTGGACTCGGGAGGGATTTTGAAGAGGAAGTAATGTGTTGGATGAGTGGGGTGATGCTGGCCGGAGTACTTTACGAAGAGCGGGTGAGCTGGGAGAGGCTGGGCTGCGGGGATCTGCGGAGAAACCCACCACGGGGCCTGCGAGTCCGCTCACACTATCCCTGCCCGGCGACACTCGGGGCGCTGGAGGGCGAGGCAGAGCTCTGCGATTGACAGAGCAGTCTCATCGCCCACCATGTGTAAACAGTGCACGGATGGAAATCATCAGGATGGTGTGTGTGAGGGCCGGCAGGGTCTGGGGGCGGGGAGGCTGTGGGGACCCGATGGGAGGGGGGTCTCGCTGTGGAGGGGGTTCGAGGTATCATCCCATGGCACATGGTTAAAAAAGACACTGCATTCCTACTGAAGAGGGGCACATAATTCAATCCCGTGGTTTGAAGGCTCAACCATTGCTTCATAACATGCCCTGATCCATTCAGTATTTGCAGCAGTTTCCAATTTTTTATTAACACAGTGAAGGAGGTTTTCAAAACAGACTCTGGGGTGAAATTCTATTTCAGTATTAAATGCTGTGAAATATTGGAAGCATGTTGGAAGCAGAGGGTTGTGCAAAGGCCGGGGAGGGGGTGTGCTGTGGGGGGAGGTTTGAGAGCGAGGGACGGAGGGAGGGTGAGGGAAGGTTTGAGAGCGAGGGGCGGTAGTGAGGGGAGGGTAGCAGGAATAAAGAATGAGACGCAGCTCAACATGAAAATAACATGAAATATTGCAGGGATTTGTCGGGGGTGTTGTGCACTTGAGCGAGAGGAAGGCAGATTAAGAGAGAAGGGGAGAGGCAGAGAGAGAGAGAGAGAGAGAGACGGAGACACAGAGATGGGGAGAGAGAGCGGGGGAGGAGAGGGAGGGGCAGAGAGAGAGAGTGGGGGGGGGGGAGAGAGGGAGAGTGGGAGAGAGAGGCAGAGAGGGAGAGAGACAGTGACAGATGGAGAGAGATACAGAGACATGCACAGAGACGGAGGGACAGAGAG
>NC_091999.1:6267102-6304602 GCF_044704955.1 Pristiophorus japonicus | reverse complement strand
TTGGCTTAAACGTAATGTTTGTCGACAACTTTCTTTCAATACTCAAAGTCCCAGTAAATTGTTGTGACTGCTGTGATTGAATAGAAACACAGAAAATAGGTGCAGGAGTAGGCCATTCGGCCCTTCGAGCCCACACTACCATTCAATATGATCACGGGCTGATCATTCACCTCAGTACCCCATTCCTGCTTTCTCTCCATACCCCTTGATCCCTTTAGCCGTAAGGGCCACATCTAACTCCCTCTTGAATATATCCAACGAACTGGCCTCAACAACTTTCTGTGGTTCAGATGTACAACTGCAGTAAGACCTCCCTGCTCCTATACTCAAATCCCCTCGCTATAAAGGCCAACATACCATTTGCTTTCTTCACCGCCTGCTGTACCTGCATGCCAACTTTCAATGACTGATGTACCATGACACCCAGGTCTCGTTGCACCTCCCCTTTTCCTAATCTGTCACCATTCAGATAATATTCTGCCTTCCTGTTTTTGCCACCAAAGTGGATAACCTCACATGTATCCACATTATACTGCATCTGCCATGCATTTGCCCACTCACCTAACCTGCCCAAGTCACCCTGCAGCATCTTAGCGTCCTCCTCACAGCTCACACCGCCACCCAGCTCAGTGTCATCTGCAAACTTGGAGATATTACACTCAATTCCTTCGTCTAAATCATTGATGTATATTGTCAACACCCATGGAGTAAACTGTCCACAAACCCACAGTGAGTTTTTGGCAACGAACTCACAGCGTGAATCTCTGAGAGAGATGGTGGATTCCCAAGGATCTGTCCTCGATCTCAGGGTTGGACAGTGGATCCTCGGGTTAGACCATTCAACGCAGATGCTGGCATGGGATCCCACGGGTGCATAGCTGATCCCAGGTGACAGCACAGGGTGCTGATGGCTGAGAGTAGATCCCATAGATCCCAAGGACAGGGTGTCGAGAGTGGATCCAAGGGGCGAACCAAAGTTGAAATTATTAAAGAGGAAATAGCAGCACGTTTGGAAAGCAGTGACAGGATCGGTCCAAGTCAGCATGGATTTATGAAAGGGAAATCATGCCTGACAAATCTTCTACAATTTTTTGAGGATGTAACTAGTAGAGTGGACAAGGGAGAACCAGTGGATGTGGTGTATTTGGACTTTCAAAAGGCTTTTGACAAGGTCCCACACAAGAGATTGGTGTGCAAAATTAAAGCACATGGTATTGGGGGTAATGTACTGACGTGGATAGAGGACTGGTTGGCAGACAGGAAGCAGAGAGTCGGGATAAACGGGTCCTTTTCAGAATGGCAGGCAGTGACTAGTGGGGTGCCGCAGGGCTCAGTGCTGGGACCCCAGCTATTTACAATATACATTAATGATTTAGATGAAGGAATTGAATGTAATATCTCCAAGTTTGCAGATGACACTAAGCTGGGTGGCGGTGTGAGCTGTGAGGAGGATGCTAAGAGGCTGCAGGGTGACTTGGACAGGTTAGGTGAGTGGGCAAATGCATGGCAGGTACAGTATAATGTGGATAAATGTGAGGTTATCTACTTTGGGGGCAAAAACAGGAAGGTAGAATATTATCTGAATGGCGGAAGATTAGGAAAAGGGGAGGTGCAACGAGACCTGGGTGTCATGGTACATCAGTCATTGAAAGTTGGCATGCAGGTACAGCAGGCGGTGAAAAAGGCAAATGGTATGTTGGCCTTCATAGCGAGAGGATTTGAGTATAGAAGCAGGGAGGTCTTATTGCAGTTGTACAGGGCCTTGGTAAGGCCTCACCTTGAGTATTGTGTTCAGTTTTGGTCTCCTAATCTGAGGAAGGACATTCTTGCTATTGAGGGAGTGCAGCGAAGGTTCACCAGTCTGATTCCCGGGATGGCAGGACTGACATATGAGGAGAGACTGGATCGACTGGGCCTTTATTCACTGGAGTTTGGAAGAATGAGAGGGGATCTCATAGAAACATATAAAATTCTGACAGGACTGGACAGGTTAGATGCAGGAAGAATGTTCCCGATGTTGGGGAAGTCCAGAACCAGGGGACACAGTCTAAGGATAAGGGGTAGGTCATTTAGGACCGAGATGAGGAGAAACTTCTTCACTCAGAGAGTTATGAACCTGTGGAATTCCCTACCGCAGAGAGTTGTTGAGGCCAGTTCATTGGATATATTCAAAAGGGAGTTAGATGTGGCCCTTACGGCTAAAGGGATCAAGGGGTATGGAGAGAAAGCAGGAATGGGGTACTGAGGTGAATGATCAGCCATGATCATATTGAATGGTGGTGCAGGCTCGAAGGGCCGAATGGCCTACTCCTGCACCTATTTTCCATGTTTCTATGTTTCTATGCACGGCACTGTTGGCAGATCCCAGGGCCTGAGAGATCATCACTGAGCAGCCAATGGATCCTGGTGGATCTCAGAGACTGGAGATCCGGGGGGATCTACTGGACCATCTAAGGAGCAAGAATCTGAGGGTTGGATGGTTCCAGCGAATCACGATGGATTCATCTCAATCATTCTGAGAGCTGCTGTTTAGCAGGAGATCCAGTTGATCACAATTATCTGGCTGATCCCAGCCACTTACTGTTTGATGGGACAGTTTAGAGGTAGGTTTACTCTGTATCTAACCCGTGCTGCACCTGCCCTGGGAGTGTTTGATGGGACAGTGTAGAGGGAACTTTACTCTGTATCTAACCCCCTGTACCTGCCCTGGGAGTGTTTGATGGGACAGTGTAGAGGGAGCTTTACTCTGTATCTAACCCTGTGCTGCACCTGCCCTGGGAGTGTTTGATGGGACAGTGTAGAGGGAGCTTTACCCTGTATCTAACCCCGTGCTGTACCTGCCCTGGGAGTGTTTGATTAGACAGTGTAGAGGGAGCTTTACTCTGTATCTAACCCCGTGCTGTACCTGCCCTGGGAGTGTTTGATGGGACAGTGTAGAGTGAGCTTTACTCTGTATTTAACCCCCTGTACCTGCCCTGGGGGTGTTTGATGGGACAGTGTAGAGGGAGCTTTACTCTGTATCTAACCCCCTGTACCTGCCCTGGGAGTGTTTGATGGGACAGTGTCGAGGGAGCTTTACTCTGTATCTAACCCCGTGCTGTACCTGCCCTGGGAGTGTTTGATGGGACAGTGTAGAGGGAGCTTTACCCTGTATCTAACCCCCTGTACCTGCCCTGGGAGTGTTTGATGGGACAGTGTCGAGGGAGCTTTACTCTGGATCTAACCCCGTGTTGTACCTGCCCTGGGAGTGTTTGATGGGACAGAGTAGAGGGAGCTTTACCCTGGGCAGTGTCCGAATATGAAAACACTGTTGGATTGCGGTGTGCGATTCCCGGGCTGATCTCTCTCTGCTTTCCCCGTTAACTGTAAGCCACGGTTTGGTTACTTCTTGTTTCATTTCCTGATTTCATGCCTTCCGGTGATTACATCATGGAGGGCAACATTACCCAACACCACACATCAACAACTCTCGCTATTGATACAGCGCCTTTAATGTAGTAAAACGTCCCCAGGCATGTAAAGCTGACATAAATTTGAAGATGACAGGAAGATATCGATGGACTGGGCGGGTGGGCAGAGCAGTGGCAAATGGAGTTTAATCCGGAGAAGTGTGAGGGAATGCATGTGGGGAGGGCTAACAAGGCGAGGGAATACACGTTAAATGGTCGGACATTGAGAAGTGTGGAGGAACAGAGGGACCTGGGAGTGCAGGTCCACAGATCCCTGAAGGTAGCAGGCCAGGTGGATAAGGTGGTTAAGAAGGCATACGGAATACTTGCCTTTATTGGCCGAGGCGTGGAATACAAGAGCAGGGAGGGTTATGCTTGAACTGTATAAAACACTGGTTAGGCCACAGCTGGAGTACTGCGTGCACAGTTCTGGTCACCACATTACAGGAAGGATGTGATTGCACTGGAGAGGGTACAGAGGAGATTTACCAGGATGTTGCACTGGAGAGGGTACAGAGGAGATTTACCAGGATGTTGCACTGGAGAGGGTACAGAGGAGATTTACCAGGATGTTGCACTGGAGAGGGGTACAGAGGAGATTTACCAGGATGTTGCCAGGACTGGAGAATTTTAGCGATGAGGAAAGATTGGATAGGCTGGGGTCTGTTTTCCTTGGAACAGAGGAGGCTGAGGGGAGACCTGATTGAGGTGTATAAAATGATGAGGGGCCTGGATAGAGTGGATAGGACGGACCTGTTTCCCTGGGCAGAGGGGTCAACAACCAGGGGGCAGAGATTGAAAGTAATTGGGGGGGATGGGTTTAGAGGGGATTTGAGGGGAAATGTCTTCACCCAGAGGGCGGTGGGGGTCTGGGGTGGAACTCACGGCCTGAAAGGGGGGTAGAGGCAGAAACCCTCACCACATTTGGATGTGCTCCTGAAGTGCCGTAACCCACAGGGCTACGGACCCAGAGCGGGAAAGTGGGATTAGGCCGGGTAGCTCTTGGTCGGCCGGCACAACACGGACACGGTGGGCCGGAATGTCCTCCTTCCCTGCTGTAAATTTCTATGGGCTAGAACCTGCACTGTTGTGCTTATGGCCCAAACGATGGGCATTATTTCCGGCGTGGGCGGCAAAAAAGGGTCTTTAGACCGCTGGCTTGTCGCCCGTTCTCAAAGCACCTCGCCTCCATTTGCAAAAAAGGGCGTTACCGCGAGCGATATGAAATGGGCGGTAAGCGGTAAATCTCTTTGACCTTCTGCCGTAAAGTGTGGCCGTCCTTAGCAACGGCATGACAACGCTCGATTCCCGCGACTCAGGAGGTCAAGGGTCATCGTGACATGCGCAGAAGAGGAGACAGAGAGGGAGAGGGAGCTCAGAGGGACTGGAAGCTCGTGTGTGTGGGTGTGGTGTGGGCTTGTCTGGCTGTTGTGGGATGACAGAGATCCACCGGCTGCAAAAAGCCCGCTAAGCACCAAGAGCATAGTTGGCACCAAGTTTGTGTCCAACAAATAATGTATAACATGGAAGGGACGGTGGGAGGCCCTGGAGCTGGTAGCCAGGAACACTGGTGGCAGAGGGCTCCCAGTGGTCCCGGAGCACGGCACTGGACCCCAAGGTGACGCACCCCCCATTGCCAACCACACACGAGAGCCAGCAGCAACATCTTGCTTCTGGCTCGGAGCACGTTCCCACCTCGGGACCGTCCTCTCCCGTATCCGTCCAAGCAGCGGTTCGGCCGTCATTCCCCGCCCCCTCACCCCCGCAGGAGCTCCTCGGCCAGGCAGCTTGGAGTCAGGAGTCAGGAGGGGAAGGGGTAGAGGTGGGGAGGAGTGGGGGCGTGGGGGGGGAAGGGTTGGTTTTTTACAGAAATACTGTTGATTTCAGACTAATGTTCGGTTTCAATGTTTTTTATTTGACAAAACCTTGTTGCGCATTGGCTCAGATAGCTGCCCCGTTACACGCTGGCGATTCCTTAACATCAAAGGGTATGATTACACTTAACTTCAATCAACTTAAAACTTTAACTGTCACCAAGGCGATGCCCACCATTGATGTATCACCTGCACACCCAGCAGTGTGTCAGCCTTGTAAATACCACCAACGTTCTTTCAGGCAAAGCGCTCATTGATGAGCTCCTGACGTAAGGCTCTTGCAGCTATCATGCCACCACGGGCCCTTCCATGCGGTCTACAGGGGGGGCGGGGGCATGGCTTCAGCGTCAGCCTGATTGTCTGGGCCGCTGTCAGCGTCCGCCTCCTCGTCCTCCTCTTCCTCTCTCTGGTGAGGTGGACTGTCAGACTCATCAGGCAACTCTTGTCCCCTCCTGATAGCCAAGTTGTGCAGCATGGAGCACACCACCACGAATTGAGCTGCCTGCTCAGGGTAGTATTGGAGCTCGTCTCCTGAGCGGTCCAGGCATCTAAAGCACTGATTCAGCACTCCAATGGTTTTCTCCACGCTATTGCGAGTGGCTCTGTGGCTCTCGTTGTATCGCCTCTCGGCCTCGGTGTGGGTGTCACGCAGGGGGGTGTCATCAGCCAGGTGGCGAGGCCGTATACCTTTGTCACCAAGCATCCAGCATTGACCTTGTGGCTGATTGTTAAACAAGTCAGACACAGTGCTCTCACGCAGGATGTGCGCATCATGGAAATGGAGCATTCACTGTCAGTATAATTTGCTGGTGGTCGACAACCAGTTGGACATTCAGGGAGTGGAATCCCTTGCGCTTCCTGAAAACCTCTGCATCCTGAAAAGGTGCCCGCCTCGCGGTGTGCGTACAGTCTATTGCTCCCTGCACCTTGGGGAAGTTTGCAATTCTGGAGAATCCTGGAGCCCTCTCACTCTGTGCCTCCCTGGTCACAGGGAAGCTGATCAAGTCCCTCCTGAGAGCGTACAGGGCTTCAGCGACCTGTCTAATGCAGCGATGTGTGGCATGCTGAGACAGACCGCAAATGTCGCCAGCTGAAAAGAACCTGAGGCATAGAACGATAGCGCCGCGGTGACTTTGACCTCGACGGACAGTGCAGTACTGGTGGTGCTGGCAGGCTGCAGATCTCCCCTTATCAGCTGGCACACCTCAGTGATAACCTCTTTGTGGAAGCGCAGTCTCCGAAGGCAAGTGGTGTTGGGCAAGTCGAGGTAAGAATGCTTCTCCTTGTACTTGCGGGGGGTGTAATGTCTGGTCCACCCTCATCAGCCTGTCACGTCTTACATTGGGCACATAATGCTGTGGAGTGTACCTTTGGCGATCTCGAGTCTGCTGCATGTAATTGGTCACCAAGAGAGGGTGAGAAAGGACAGGCCCCATTGCAGTAGCTCTGTTTTCCACCGATTGGTCACAAACAATGAATGTCCCGAGGAAGACACCTCTTCAATTCCAATCGGTCACAGTATGGTCAAGATGTTTGTAGAGATGTTCACATCAACTCCAACGACCTGCAGAGGACACTAAGCTGGGTGGCGGTGTGAGCTGTGAGGAGGATGCTAAGAGGCTGCAGGGTGACTTGGACAGGTTAGGTGAGTGGGCAAATGCATGGCAGATGCAGTATAATGTGGATAAATGTGTGGTTATCCACTTTGGTGGCAAAAACAGGAAGGCAGAATATTACCTGAATGATGACAGATTAGGAAAAGGGGAGGTGCAACGAGACCTGGGTGTCATGGTACATCAGTCATTGAAGGTAGGCATGTAGGTACAGCAGGCGGTGAAGAAGGCAAATGGCATGCTGGCCTTCATAGCGAGAGGATTTGAGTATAGGAGCAGGGAGGTCTTACTGCAGCTGTACAGGGCCTTGGTGAGACCACACCTGGAATATTGTGTTCAGTTTTGGTCTCCTAATCTGAGGAAGGACGTTCTTGTTATTGAGGGTGTTCAGCGAAGGTTCACCAGACTGATTCCCGGGATGGCAGGACTGACATATGAGGAGAGACTGGATCGACTGGGCCTGTATTCACTGGAATTTAGAAGGATGAGAGGGGAATCTCATAGAAACCTATAAAATTCTGACGGGACAGGACAGGTTAGATGCAGGAAGAATGTTCCCGATGTTGGAGAAGTCCAGAACCAGGGGTCATAGTCTAAGGATAAGGGGTAAGCCATTTAGGACTGAGATGGGGAGAAACTTCTTCACTCAGAGAATTGTTAACCTGTGGAATTCCCTGCCGCAGAGAGTTGTTGAGGCCAGTTCATTGGATATATTCAAGAGGGAGTTAGATGTGGCCCTTACAGCTAAAGGGATCAAGGGGTATGGAGAGAAAGCAGGAAAGGGGTACTGAGGTGAATGATCAGCCATGATCTTATTGAATGGTGGTGCAGGCTCGAAGGGCCGAATGGCCTACTCCTGCACCTATTTTCTATGTTTATATGTTTATGTTTCTGCGGCCCCTCGAGCCTGCTCCGCCATTTAATCCGATCATGGCTGATCCGATCATTGACTCAGGTCCACTTCCCTGCCCGCCCCCCCCCTTATTCCCTTATCCTTTAAGAAACTGTCTATCTCTATGTCCTAAATTTATTCAATGTCCCGGCTTCCACAGCTCTCTGAGGCAGCGAATTCCACAGGTTTACAACCCTCTGAGAGAAGAAATTCCTCCTCATCTCAGTTGGTCCAGCGACCAATCCTTGCCCCTGGACCAAGGCCCTCGCTCTGTCAAGCCCCGTGTGGTGGCTGGTGTACAACGGCCACCCCACGTTAAACAAACCCACCCACAGGCCCTTGAGGATGTAGTTCTGACCCTTCATCGAAACACCTGAGAACTCGTCCTTTTTTGAGGTGGAAGGAAGCCATCCTCGCTTCGAGGGACAGCCTACGATTGACTGATGATTAGATTCCAATCCAAAAATCTGTTTTTGTTGTGTTGATTGAGGGGTAAATATTGAGGGGTTAACATTTTTTAAACTTACTTCATGCTTTACAGAATAAGCGTATGGAAAACGATCACCAAACCAGGTAGAGGGATTCTAAGTTTTGACGATGGGGAGGAAGACAAATTGTCAGTGAGAGACCCCAAGAAACTGGAGAACTTGGGTCTTTGTAATTCTAGTTTAATTTTAAATTTCTATTCTTAAATGGTGGCGATGTACATTTAAAAGGAGTCACCTTGATTTGACAGAACAGTGTATAAGCGATCTTAAACTGACTAAGAAGCATAGAAAATAGGTGCAGGAGTAGGCCATTCAGCCCTTCGAGCCTGCACCACCATTCAATAAGATCATGGCTGATCATTCACCTCAGTACCCCATTCCTGCTTTCTCTCCATACCCCCTGATCCCTTTAGCCGTAAGGGCCACATCTAACTCCCTTTTGAATATATCTAACGAACTGGCCTCAACAACTTTCTGTGGTAGAGAATTCCACAGGTTCACCACTCTCTGAGTGAAGAAGTTTCTCCTCATCTCGGTCCTAAATGGCTTTCCCCCTTATCCTTGGACTGTGACCCCTGGTTCTGGACTTCCCCAACATCGGGAACATTCTTCCTGTCCAGTCCCGTCAGAATTTTATATGTTTCTATGAGATCCCCTCTCATCCTTCTAAACTCCAGTGAATATAAGCCCAGTCGATCCAGTCTCTCCTCATATGTCAGTCCCGCCATCCCGGGAATCAGTCTGGTGAACCTTCGCTGCACTCCCTCAATAGCAAGAACGTCCTTCCTCAGATTAGGAGACCAAAACTGAACACAATATTCCAGGTGAGGCCTCACCAAGGCCCTGTACAACTGCAGTAAGACCTCCCTGCTCCTATACTCAAATCCTCTCGCTATGAAGGCCAACATGCCATTGGCCTTCTTCACCGCCTGCTGTACCTGCATGCCAACTTTCAATGACTGATGTAGCATGACACCCGGGTCTCGTTGCACCTCCCCTTTTCCTAACCTGCCGCCATTCAGATAATATTCTGCCTTCCTGTTTTTGCCCCCCAAACGCGGATCACCTCACATTTATCCACATGTGCACCACTAGAGGGCGCAACTGGTGAAGACCGGGGTTTCCTGCCCCTGTGGCAGTGGCTGCCACCAGAGGGCACTGCGGTGGGAGACCTGAGGGTCACCTGCACAGGTGTGCAGGGCCCAGTATAAAAGGCTGCCCCCCCATGCTGGTGCCTCACTCTGGAGTTACAAATAAAGGACCAAGGTCACTACAAGTTTGAGTACAACACATTGCCTCGGGGAGTCATTCGTAAGTGCATTAGAGACAATACAAAGACGAATCAACAATGACCTTAAACCTTCTTAATTTGAAGGTGGCATTTTTTGGGCTTTTTCATCGCACCCAGATTTCACACATAAGTTAGATTTCCCCTGTATGACTACAATATGGTGAAGGAGCGTCAAGAAATTGCACAGCGATGTGACGGGGGCCCAGGAGAGGCGAGAGTTCGGGGCCCCAGGAGAGGCGAGGGCCCAGGGGGCAGCACGGGCCCAGCCCACGCTGTGCGATGTGTGGGCGCGCGTTCAGTCCGTGCAGCAGAGCTGGTCTCCAGCCGTCCTGGTTAACCCTTGCCCCCTGGACCAAGGCCCTCGCTCTGTCAAGCCCCGTGTGGTGGGCTGGTGTGCAACGGCCACCCCACGTTAAAACAAACCCACCCACAGGCATCGCCCACCCTTCATCATCATGGGCAGTCCCTCGGAATCGAGGAAGACTTGCCCCCACTCTAACAGTGAGTTCTCGGGTGACTGAACAGTCCAATACGGGAGCCACAGTCCCTGTCACAGGTGGGACAGACAGGGGTTGAGGGAAGGGGAGGGTGGGACTGGTTTGCCGCACGCTCCTTCCGCTGCCTGCGCTTGCTTTCTGCACGCTCTCGGCGACGAGACTCGAGGTGCTCAGCACCCTCCCGGATGCACTTCCTCCACTTAGGGGCGGGACTGGTCTTTGGGCCCAGGGACTCCCAGGTGTCGGTGGATGCTCGACAGGGTAGTTGCAGAGAAGATGTTTCCCCCCCTGGGGGAATCTAGGACTAGGGGGCACAGTTTCAGAATAAGGGGCCGCCCATTTAAAACTGAGATGTGGAGGAATTTCTTCTCTCAGAGGGTTGTAAATCTGTGGAATTCTCTGCCCCAGAGAGCTGTGGAGGCTGGGTCATTGAATATATTTAAGGTGGAGATAGACAGATTTTTGAGCGATAAGGGAGTGAAGGGTTATGGGGAGCGGGCGGGGAAGTGGAGCTGAGTCCATGATCGGATCAGCCATGATCGTATTGAATGGCGGAGCAGGCTCGAGGGGCCGAATGGCCAACTCCTGCTCCTATTTCTGATGTTCTTATGTTTATTGTAAAGGGGATGGAGTATAAAAGCAGGGAAGTCTTGCTCCAGTTGTACAGGGTATTGGTGAGGCCACACCTGGAGTACTGCGTGCAGTTTTGGTTTCCATATTTACGAAAGGATATACTTGCATTGGAGGCAGTTCAGAGAAGGTTCACTCGGTTGATTCCGGAGATGAGGGGGTTGACTTATGAGGAAAGGTTGAGGAGGTTGGACCTCTACTCATTGGAATTCAGAAGAATGAGAGGCGATCTTATCGAAACGTATAAGATTATGAGGGGGGCTCGACAAGGTGGATGCAGAGAGGATGTTCCCACTGATGGGGAAGACTAGAACTAGGGGGCATGGTCTTAGAATAAGGGGCCGCCCATTTAAAACTGAGATGAGGAGGAATTTCTTCTCTCAGAGGGTTGTAAATCTGTGGAATTCTCTGCCCCAGAGAGCTGTGGAGGCTGGGTCATTGGATATATTTAAGGCGGAGATAGACAGTTTCTCAACTGATGAGGGTTATGGGGAGCGGGCGGGGAAGTGGAGCTGAGTCCATGAATGGATCAGCCGCGATGGTATTGAATGGTGGGCCATTTGACCTGTGAGAGAACACCACCCGCAGGTCGGGGCTATAAATAGAGCTGGAGCACCGGGCCCTGGGACATTGTGGGCGGAGGAGCGGTGAGGGATCGGGGCGGAGGTGCGGTGAGTGAGGGTTCAGGGCCCAGGAGAGGCGAGGGGCCCAGGGTCAGCGCGGGCCCAGCCCACACTGTGCGATATGTGTGCGCACTGGGTCCGTGCAGCAGAGCTGGTCTCCCGTCGTCCTGGTTAACCCTTGCCCCTGGACCAAGACCTCGCTCTGTCAACGTGTGGTGTGCAACAGCCACCCCATGTTGAAAAAAATCCACCCACAGGCGAGGGGATTTGAGTATAGGAGCAGGGAGGTCTTGCTGCAGTTGTACAGGGCCTTGGTGAGGCCTCACCTGGAATATTGTGTTCAGTTTTGGTCTCCTAATCTGAGGAAGGACGTTCTTGCTATTGAGGGAGTGCAGCGAAGGTTCACCAGACTGATTCCCGGGATGGCAGCGTCATGTTTGTAACCACAATGTAACACCACGGTATTACTGTACACACTCAACCTAGATGCACACCATGACCACAAGGGGGTGAACTTGTGGGAGCCACTCCTTACCTGATCACACAGGTATATAAAGGGAGGTCCCACGCAGGGCCATCGTCTTTGGAGTCCTGTGAATAAAGAGTTAAGGTCACAGAGTGGCCTTGTCCCCAGAATGTGCCTCGTGTGGGTTTCATGTTGTAGAGTAAGGACTTTACATTGGCGACGAGAAACGGGAATTCACGACCCACGAGAACGGCCACCGGTAGCACAGAGGAACGGTACTGTGTTGGGGAAGACTGGGACGATTTTGTCGAGAGGCTTCAACAAAGTTTTGTTACGAAAGACTGGCTGGGGGATACAGCGGCCAACAAGGGACGGGCTCATCTCCTGACCAGCTGCGGGCCAAAGACTTACGCGCTCATGAAGGACTTACTGGCACCCGAAAAGCCGGCGGATAAAACCTTTGAAGAACTCAGCAAATTGATCGGGGAGCACCTCAAACCGGCGAGTAGCGTACATATGGCCCGACACAGATTCTACACCCACCGACGTCGTGAAGGACAGAGCATACCGGACTTCGTAGCGGCCCTCCGGCGTTTGGCCAGCCTCTGTAAGTTCACAGAACCCTGCAGGGGGGAGATGCTCAGGGACTTCTTCATCGAGGGCATCGGTCATGCGGGAATGTTCCGCAAGTTAATTGAGACCAAGGATTTGACCTTGGAAGCGGTGGTGTTGATAGCTCAAACTTTCATGGCGGGGGAGGGAGAGACAAAAATAATATACGCGCGCAATTCTGTCTCTAACGCGGCGATGGATCAGGGAGTCAACATCATCAATGCGACTCAGAGCCCCGCAGGCAGGCAGGGGCAGTCCGACACTCCCCAGGCAGCAATAGACCCCAGAGCAGGACTTCAACAGAGACAATGGCAGGCTGAACGGACATTCACGCCATCACAGTGGACAATGTGGCCCGGGAAGGGGCCATTGACACCCACTAATAGGGTACTCAAGAGCAGTCAAAGGGACAGTCAGCGCAGAATGCCTGGCCATAGTCCCTTTGTCCCCAACAATGGAGACTTTAACTCATGCTGGAGGTGTGGGGGAAAACACTCAGCTAGATCTTGCAGATTTCAACAGTTTGTCTGCAGGAACTGCAATCTCAGTGGCCACTTAGCTCGAATGTGCAGGAAGTCTGCAACCAGACTAATATATGAGGCGGATGGACCAGAAGAGGGTTCTTTGAGGCAGGATGACTTTTGGGGCAAATCGATGGATGCCGAGGTTCAGCGGGTCCATGTGGTGAATATTCACAGTTCATCCACCAAAACACCACCCATGATGATGAGGGTTTTATTGAACGGTATCCCTGTACACATGGAGCTGGACACTGGGGCCTGCCAGTCACTCATGGGCATTCAGCAAGTTGAGAAGCTATGGCCACATAAAGCCAGTAGACCCAAATTAGCACGTATTGAGACACAATTACGGACTTACACTCAAGAAACCATTCCGGTGCTAGGCAGTGCAATGTTGGCTGTCACACACAATGGGTTAGTGAATCGGCTGCCGCTCTGGATTGTCCCGGGCAAAGATCCTGCACTGTTGGGGAGGAGCTGGCTAGCTGAGATGAACTGGAAATGGGGGGATGTTCACGCAATGTCCTCGGTGGAGCGAAGTTCGTGCTCACAAGTCCTACAACAATTCGATTCACTATTCCAACCAGGCGTCGGGACGTTCAAAGGTACCAAAGTAGTGATACACATCACCCCGGACGCCAGGCCAGTGCACCACAAAGCCAGAGCTGTGCCGTATGTGATGCGGGAAAAGATCGAGAGCGAATTGGACCGGCTGTTGAGAGAGGACATCATCTCGCCCGTTGAATTCAGCGACTGGGCGAGCCCCATCGTCCCCGTCCTAAAAGCGGATGGCTCTGTCAGGATCTGTGGTGACTACAAGGCCACCATCAATCGGGTGTCCCTACAAGACCAATACCCGCTCCCGAGAGCGGAGGACCTCTTCGCCACGCTGGCAGGCAGCAAGCTGTTCACCAAGTTGGACCTCACCTCAGCCGATATGACCCAGGAACTGGCCAACGAATCTAAACTACTGACCACCATCACCACGCACAAGGGACTGTTCGTTTATAACAGGTGTCCGTTTGGCATTCGATCAGCAGCTGCGATCTTTCAACCAAACATGGAAAGCTGCTTAAATCCATTCCTGGAACGATCGTATTCCAGGACAACATCCTCATCACGGGTCGGGACACCGAGGAACACCTCCACAACCTGGAGGAGGTGCTACACTGACTGGACCGGGTAGGCCTGCGACTCAAGAAGTCTAAATGTGTGTTTTTGGCTCCTGAGGTTGAGTTTCTGGGCAGGAGGGTTGCTGCAGATGGGATTCGGCCCACCGAATCCAAAACAGAGGCGATTCGACGAGCACCCAGGCCCTGCAACACATTGGAGTTGCGTTCATTCCTGGGATGGTTGAACTATTTTGGGAACTTTCTGCCGAACTTGAGCACGTTGTTGGAGCCGCTACACGTGCTCCTGCGTAAGGGTTGCGATTGGTTTTGGGGGGGACTGTCAGGAACGGGCTTTTGATCGGGCGCGAAACCCACTTTGTTCAAACAAGTTGTTGACCCTGTACGACCCCTGTAAGAAATTGGTTCTGACATGTGATGCATCGTCCGATGGGGTTGGGTGTGTGTTGCAGCAGGGCAATGCTGAGGGCCAACTACAATCTGTGGCTTATGCCTCCAGGTCGCTCTCTCAAGCTGAACAGGGATATGGGATGGTCGAGAAGGAAGTGCTCGCGTGTGGCTATGGGGTAAAAAAAATGCATCAGTAGCTCTTTGGTAGGAAGTTTCAATTAGAGACGGACCACAAGCCATTAACATCCCTGTTATCAGACAGCAAGGCTATCAATGCCAACGCATCAGCTCGCATACAGCGATGGGCTCTCACGCTGGCTGCGTGTGACTACACCATACGGCACCGGCCCAGCACTGAAAACTGCGCTGACGCGCTCAGCAGGCTCCCACTGGCCACCACTGAGGGGGCAGCAGAGCAAAGCGCCGAGATGGTCATGGCTGTCGATGCCTTTGACAGCGCAGGCTCCCCCATCACAGCCCACCAGATCAAAATCTGAACCAACAGAGATCCCCTCCTATCCCTGATTAAGAAATGTGTCCTGACTGGGGATTGGACGCCCGCACACGGAACATGCCCTGAGGAGGTCAGACCGTTTCACAGACGGATGGATGAGCTCTCCATCCAGGCCGACTGCCTACTATGGGGCAGCCGGGTAGTCATGTCCCAGAGGGGCAGGGAAGCGTTCATCAGGGAACTCCACAGCGAGCACCCAGGCATCGTGCTGATGAAGGCCATTGCCCGGTCACATGTGTGGTAGCCCGGAATTGATTCAGACCTGGAACACTGTGTTCACAGGTGCACGACCTGTGCCCAGCTGGGTAACACCCCCAGGGAGGCCCCGCTCAGCCCGTGGCCCTGGCCCACCAGGCCATGGTCACGCATTCACGTAGACTACACGGGCCCGTTCATGGGGAAGATGTTTCTCATTGTAGCAGATGCGTACTCGAAATGGATCAAGTACATCATCCTGAATTCATGCACGTCATCCACCACCGTGGAAAGCTTACGTGCGATCTTCGCTACCCATGTCTTGACGGACATCCTGGTTAGTGATAATGGCCCATGTTTCACGAGCTACGAATTCCGGGAGTTTATGTCGGGCAATGGAATCAACCACGTCAGGACTGCGCCGTTCAAGCCGGCTTCCAATGGCCAGGCGGAACGTGCAGTCCAAATCATTAAGCAAGGTATGCTCAGGATTCAAGGACCCTCCCTACAATGCCGCCTATCGCACCTCCTGCTGGCCTATAGATCCCGCCCGCACTCGCTCACGGGGGCCCCGCCCGCAGAGCTACTCATGAAACGGACACTCAAAACTCGGTTGTCCCTCATCCACCCAGTCCTGACCGACATAGTTGAGGGCAAGCGCAAGTCACAAAACGAGTACCATGACCGTAATTCAAAGGGGAGATATATAGAAATAAATGATCCTGTATTCGTCCTCAATCACGCCATGGGGCCCAAATGGCTTGAGGGCACTGTAATTGACAAAGAGGGGAATAGAGTCATCGTGGTAAAACTCAACAATGGCCAGATATTCCGTAAGCATCTGGACCAAGTAAAAAAAAAAAGGTTCAGCATGGACACGGAGGAACCTGAAGAAGACCATGAGATGGAGCTCACAACACCGCCAGTGAGCGTGCAACAAGAGCAATCAGAAGAATGCACAGTCCCTGCGGTCAGCCCGGACAGGCCGGAATCACCACAGGTGACAGACACTCACGTCAGTGTCCAACAACCAGAGCCCCAACTGCGGCGCTCCACGAGGGAGCGTAGACCACCTGAAAGACTAAACCTATGATCCCAATAAGACTTTGGGGGGGGGGCGGGGAGGTGATATCACGTATGTAACCACAATGTAACACCACTGTATTACTGTATCCACTCAACTCAGATGCACACCTTGACCACAGGGGGTGAACTTGTGGGAAAGACTCCTTACTTGATCACACAGGGTCATCGTCTTTGGGTTCCTGTAAATAAAGAGTTAAGGTCACAGAGTGACCTTGTCCCCGGAATGTGTCTCGTGTGGTTTCATGTTGTAGAGTAAGGACCTTACAGGCAGGACTGACATATGAAGAAAGACTGGACCGACTAGGCTTATATTCACTGGAATTTAGAAGAATGAGAGGGGATCTCATAGAAACATATAAAATTCTGACGGGACTGGACAGGTTAGATGCGGGAAGAATGTTCCCGATGTTGGGGAAGTCCAGAACCAGGGGTCACAGTCTAAGGATAAGGGGTAAGCCATTTAGGACCGAGATGAGGAGAAACTTCTTCACTCAGAGAGTGGTGAACCTGTGGAATTCTCTACCGCAGAGAGTTG
Organism: Pristiophorus japonicus; assembly: GCF_044704955.1. Taxonomy (NCBI): domain Eukaryota; kingdom Metazoa; phylum Chordata; class Chondrichthyes; family Pristiophoridae; genus Pristiophorus; species Pristiophorus japonicus. The sequence continues at coordinate 6,287,796 of NC_091999.1, read as the reverse complement.
TTGAGGCCAGTTCGTTGGATATATTCAAGAGGGAGTTAGATGTGGCCCTTACGGCTAAAGGGATCAAGGGGTATGGAGAGAAAGCAGGAAAGGGGTACTGAGGTGAATGATCAGCCATGATCTTATTGAATGGTGGTGCAGGCTCGAAGGGCCGAATGGCCTACTCCTGCACCTAGTTTCTATGCTTCTTAGTCAGTTTAAGATCGCTTATACACTGTTCTGTCAAATCAAAGTGAATCCTTTTAAATGTACATCACCACCATTTAAGAATAGAAATTTAAAATTAAACTAGAATTACAAAGACCCAAGTTCTCCAGTTTCTTGGGGTCTCTCACTGACAATTTGTCTTCCTCCCCATCGTCAAAACTTAGAATCCCTCTACCTGGTTTGGTGATCGTTTTCCATACGCTTATTCTGTAAAGCATTGTCATAGAAACATAGAAAATAGGTGCAGGAGCAGGCCATTCGGCCCTTTGAGCCTGCACCACCATTCAGTAACATCATGGCTGATCATTCACCTCAGTACCCCTTTCCTGCTTTCTCTCCATACCCCTTGATCCCTTTAGCCGTAAGGGCCACATCTAACTCCCTTTTGAATAAATCCAATGAACTGGCCTCAACAACATTCTGTGGTAGAGAATTCCACAGGTTCACCACTCTCTGGGTGAAGAAGTTTCTCCTCATCTCGGTCCTAAATGGCTTACCCCTTATCCTTAGACTGTGACCCCTGGTTCTGGACTTCCCCAACATCGGGAACATTCTTCCTGCATTAAACCTGTCCAGTCCTGTCAGAATTTTATATGTTTCTATGAGACCCCCTCTCATTCTTCTAAACTCCAGTGTATAAAGGCCCAGTCGATCCAGTCTCTCCTCATATGTCAGTCCTGCCGTCCCGGGAATCAGTCTGGTGAACCTTCGCTGCACTCCCTCAATAGCAAGAACGTCCTTCCTCAGATTAGGAGACCAAAACTGTACACAATGCTCCAGGTGTGGCCTCACCAAGGCCCTGTACAACTGCAGTAAGACCTCCCTGCCCCTGTACTCAAATCCCCTTGCTATGAAGGCCAACATGCCATTTGCCTTCTTCACCTCCTGCTGTACATGCATGCCAACTTTCAATGACTGATGTCCCATGACACCCAGGTCTCGTTGCACCTCCCCTTTTCCTAATCTGCCGCCATTCAGATAATATTCTGCCTTCCTGTTTTTGCCCCCAAAGTGGATAACCTCACACTTATCCACATTATGCTGCATCTGCCATGCGTTTGCCCACTCACCTAACCTGTCCAAGTCACCCTGCAGCCTCTTAGCATCCTCCTCACAGCTTACACCGCCACCCAGCTTAGTGTCATCGGCAAACTTGGAGATATTACACTCAATTCCTTCGTCTAAATCATTGATGTATGTCCACTCTGCTAGTTACATCCTGAAAAAATTCCAGAAGAATAGTCGTATTGAATGGCGGAGCGGGCTCGAGGGGCCGCGTCCTGCTCCTATTTCTTACGTTCTCCGCGGCAACCAGGCCGCACGGACCGTGGACCCGGCGGCCACGGGCTGTGAGAGAAAGGGGGCAACATAGGGGCCCCCCTAACCTCTGCTATTGTGGTGCTGTAGATAGAAAACCGAAGATGGCTCCAATCTTCTGTCAAACCCAATCCTTGGGGGGCCAGGGAGGCCAAACATGTCCACTCCGGGAGCGCCGTCTGTCGGCCACCCGCGCCTGCCCGCCTCCAGCCGTCAATCAAGGAACGGGACAAAGGCGACGACGTCACTTCCCGTACTGGCAAAAGGGGCGCCTCTGCCAGGACCTGCACCCGACCGCTTAACGTCACGTCCGGTCCGCCCGGGTGGGAGGAGAGTGTGTCACACCTCGTGACCTTCCCCTCACCGGAGCGCACGGTCCCCGGGTTTTTGGGCCGGGGGGGGGGGAATTTTTGATTAAAGGCGGAAATGGCGGCGCTGCTGAGGGCGGTGAGCGAGCAGGTGGGAGAGGCCGGGGATCCCGGGCCTAGGCCCCCCCTTCCCCCGGGGCTCTGGGGGTCTGGGGGGGGTCCACACACCCCGGGGGGGAGGGCCCGGAACCTCTGTCCTGGGGTGGGGGGACCGGGGGGGGCTGTCACTGGGGTTACTGAGGGGTACAGGTTCAGGGGTTCATTGGGGAGTTTGGGGTTTAATTGGGGTTTTATTGGGGTTTATTTGGGGTTTTACAGGTTTTTTGAGGCGTTTAGGGGTTTAATTTGGGGTTCATTGGGGAGTTTGGGGTTTAATTGAGGTTTTTAGGGTTTTATTGGGGTTTATTTGGGGTTTTACAGGTTTTTTGAGGCGTTTAGGGGTTTAGTTTGGGGTTTAGGGGTTTATTGGGGAGTTTGGGGTTTTATTGGGGGTTTAGGGGTTTATTTGGGGTTTTACAGGTTTTTTGAGGCGTTTAGGGGTTTAATTTGGGGTTTATTGGGGAGTTTGGGGTTTAATTGAGGTTTTTAGGGTTTTGGGGTTTTACAAGTTTCTTGAGGCGTTTAGGGGTTTAATTTGGGGTTTAGGGGTTTATTGGGGAGTTTGGGGATTTATTGGGGGTTTAGGGTTTTATTGGGGTTTATTTGGGGTTTTACAGGTTTTTTGAGGCGTTTAGGGGTTTAATTTGGGGTTTAGGGGTTTATTGGGGAGTTTGGGGTTTTATTGGGGGTTTAGGGGTTTATTTGGGGGTTTACAGGTTTCTTGAGGCGATTAGGGGTTTAATTTGGGGTTTAGGGGTTTATTGGGGCTGTCAGACGTTTGTTTAGGGCTTTAATTGAGATTTTAGCGATTTATTGGCATTTTTAGGAATTTGTAAAGGTTTTTAGGTGTTTATTGGGGGTTTTAAGGTTTTTTAGGGGTTTAATTTGGATTGAGGGGATTATTGGGGGGGGGGGTTATGAATGTGTTGAGGTTTTTAGGGGTTTGTTGGAGTTTTTAGGAATTTATTACGGTTTTTAGGGGTTTCTTGGGATTTTTATAGTTTTTTTATAGGTTTAATTGGGTTTTTAGGGGTCTATTGGGGTTATTAAATTTTTTGAGAGAATTATTTGGGGTTTGGGGGAGTTCATTGGGGTTTTAGGGATTTATTGGGCTTTTTAGAGGTTTCTTGTGGGTTTAGGGGCTTTGGGGGAGTTTATTGGGGTTTGGGGGGTTTATTGGTGGTTTATTGGAGTTTTAGGGGATTATTAGTGTTTTTGGGGGGGTTGTTGGTTCAATCGGGGTTTTGGGGGGGGTTTATTGGGGTTGGGGTTTCCGGGGCTGAGCTAAGTTTCTCGGGGGAGGAGTGATTGGGGGTTATTAATGCTCCGACTGGGTCGCCGCCTCCTCCCCAAGTTCCTGCTCCATGTCCTGCCCCGCATTCTCATCCGCCTTTGCTTCTTGTTCGTAGATTACCTCCGCCGTCGCACACAGCGGGGAACTGAGCCGGGAGATCCGGGGGAAGGCACGGACAGTGGACCAGGTCAGAGGTCTGGGGTGGGCTGGGGAGAGGGGCAAGAGAGTGAGGGGGGGGCGAGTGGGAGGGCGGAGGAGTGAGGGTGGGCGGAGGGGGCGAGTGAGTGAGGGGGCGAGAGGAGGGGCGAGACAGAGAGGGGCGAGAGAGTGAGTGGACGGAGGGGCGATAGAGTGGAGGGGAGAGAGGTGGGGGAGGGCTGAGGGGCGAGGGAGGGAGGGAGAGAGAGGGGGAGGGAGGGAGAGAGAGGGGGGGGAGAGAGGGGAGGAGAGAGAGAGAGAGAGAGAGGGGGGGGGAGAGAGGAGGAGGGAGGAGAGAGAGAGAGAGAGGAGGAGGATGGGGGGGAGAGGAGGAGGGAGGAGAGAGAGAGGAGGAGGATGGGGGGAGAGGAGGAGGAGGGAGGAGAGAGAGAGGAGGAGGGAGGAGAGAGAGAGGAGGAGGGAGGAGAGAGAGAGGAGGAGGGAGGAGAGAGAGAGGAGGAGGAGGGGGGGGAGAGGAGGAGGGAGAAGGGAGAGAGGGGGTGGGAGGGAGAAGGGAGAGAGGGGGGGGAGGAGAGGGAGCGAGGGGGGGGGAAAGAGGAGAGAGAGAGAGGAGGAGGGGGAGAGAGGGGGGGGGGGAGGAGAGAGAGAGAAAGAGAGAAAGGGGGGGGGAAGAGAGAGAGAGAGAGAGAGAGAGAGAGAGGGGGAGGGAGGGAGGGAGGGAGAGAGAGAGAGAGAGAAAGAAAGGGGGGGGGAAGAGAGAGAGAGAGAGAGAGAAAGAAAGGGGGGGGGAGAGAGAGAGAGAGAGAGAGAGAGGGGGGGGAGAGGAGGGAGGGAGGGAGAGAGAGGGAGAGAGAGAGAGAGGGAGAGAGAGAGAGAGAGAGAGAGGGGGGGGAGGGAGAGAGAGAGAGAGAGAGGGGGGAGGGAGAGAGAGAGAGAGAGAGGGGGGGAGAGAGAGAGAGAGAGAGAGAGAGAGAGAGAGAGAGGGGGGAGAGGAGGGGGAGAGAGGGAGGGAGAGAGGAGGAGGAGGGAGGAGGAGGAGGGGGGGGAGGGAGGGAGGGAGAGAGAGAGAGAGAGGGGGAGGGAGAGAGAGAGAGAGAGAGAGAGAGAGGAAGGGGAAGAAGAGAGAGAGAGAGAGAGGGGGGAGGGAGAGGGGGAAGAAGAGAGAGAGAGAGAGAGAGAGAGAGGGATGGGAATTGATTGGAGGGGCGTGGGGGTGGGTGAGGAGGAGAAGGTTGGAGGGTGGGAACCTCTGGGTGTGTGTGTGGGGGGGGGGGCAGAAGAGGGGGAAGGGAGAGAGAGACAGAGAGGGGTGGAGTTGGGGAACACTCTTGGGGGGGGTGTGTGGGGGGAATGGGGTCTCCTGCGGCCCCAGCTAGCCACACTGCCCTGTTCCCCAACAGGTGGGGTGGTCTGGGCTCGACAGGCAGAGGGATGGGGGTCGGACTGTAAATGATTGGGGGTCCCGTCTTGTGAGTATGAGAACATATAAATAGGAGCAGGATTCAACCCCTCGAGCCTGCTCCGCCATTCAATAAGATCGCAGCTGATCATCGCCCTCAACTCCACTTTCCCGCCCGATCCCCATATCCCTCGCTTCCCCGAGAGTCCAAAAATCTACCGATCTCTTGTCTTGAATATACTCAATGACCCAGCCTCCACAGCTCTCTGGGGCAGAGAAGTCCAAAGATTCACCACCCTCTGAGAGAAGAAATTCCTCCTCATCTCAGTCCTAAATTAATCTATATTAATGACCTGGATGAAGGGACCGAGTGTAACGTAGCCAAGTTTGCTGATGGTACGAAGAGCAAATTGTGAGGAGGTCACATAAAATCTGCAAAGGGATACAGACAGGCTAAGTGAGTGGGCAAAAAAATTGGCAGATGGAGTATAATGTGGAAAATGAGAGGTTATCCACTCTGGCAGGAAAAATAAAAAAGTTAATTATTATTTAAATGGGGAGCGATTACAAAGTGCCGCAGTACAGCGGGACCTGGGGGTTACTTGCGCATGAAACACAAAAGGTTAGTCTGTAGGTACAGCAAGTGATCAGGAAGGCCAATGGAATGAGGGCCTTTATTGCAAAGGGGATGGAGTATAAAAGCAGGGAAGTCTTGCTCCAGTTATACAGGGTATTGGTGAGGCCACACCTGGAGTACTGCGTGCAGTTTTGGTCTCCGTATTTAAGGAAGGATATACTTGCTTTGGAGGCAGTTCAGAGAAGGTTCACTCGGTTGATTCCGGGGATGAGGGGGTTGACTTATGAGGAAAGGTTGAGGAGGTTGGGCCTCTACTCATTGGAGTTCAGAAGAAGGAGAGGTGATCTTATCGAAACATATAAGATTATGAGGGGGGGCTTGACAAGGTGGATGCAGAGAGGATGTTTCCACTGATGGGGGAGACTAGAACTAGGGGGCATGGTCTTAGAATAAGGGGCCGCCCATTTAAAACTGAGATGAGGAGGAATTTCTTCTCTCAGAGGGTTGTAAATCTGTGGAATTCTCTGCCCCAGAGAGCTGTGGAGGCTGGGTCATTGAATATATTTAAGGTGGAGATAGACAGATTTTTGAGCGATAAGGGAGTGAAGGGTTATGGGGAGCGGGCGGGGAAGTGGAGCTGAGTCCATGATCAGATCAGCCATGATCATATTAAATGGCGGAGCAGGCTCGAGGGGCCGAATGGCCGACTCCTGCTCCTATTTCTGATGTTCTAATGTTAAATGGCCGACCCCTTATCCTGAGACTGTGACCCCTGGTTCGAGACTCCCCAGCCCGGGGGAAACAGCTTCTCAGTATCGCCCCCTCAGAGTCTGGTGTGTTTCGGCCCATTCTACACAACCTCTCATCATAAGACAGCCCTCTCATCCCGGGAATCAGTCTGGTGAACCTCCAAGGCAAGTATATCCTTGCTCAGATAAGGAGACCAGAACTGTGCGCAGTACTCCAGGTGTGCCTCCTCACCAAGGCCTGCACAATTGTAGCAAGACTTCATTCCTCTTGTACTCCAACGCCTGGGCAATAAATTTGGTGGCAAAAACAGGAAGGCAGAATATTATCTGAAGGGTGACCAATTAGGAAAAGGGGAGGTGCAACGAGACCTGGGTGTCATGGTACATCCGTCACTGAAAGTTGGCATGCAGGTACAGCAGGCGGTGAAGAAGGCAAATGGCATGTTGGCCTTCATAGCGAGGGGATTTGAGTATAGGAGCAGGGAGGTCTTACTGCAGTTGTACAGGGCCTTGGTGAGGACACACCTGGAATATTGTGTTCAGTTTTGGTCTCCTAATCTGAGGAAGGACATTCTTGCTATTGAGGGAGTGCAGCGAAGGTTCATCAGACTGATTCCCGGGATGGCAGGACTGACCTATGAAGAAAGACTGGATCGACTGGGCTTATATTCACTGGAATTGAGAAGAATGAGAGGGGTTCTCATAGAAACATATAAAATTCTGACGGGACTGGACAGGTTAGATGCAGGAAGAATGTTCCCGATGTTGGGGAAGTCCCGAACCAGGGGTCACAGTCTTAAGGATAAGGGGTAAGCCATTTAGGACTGAGATGAGGAGAAACTTCTTCACTCAGAGAATTGTGAACCTGTGGAATTCTCTACCGCAGAGAGTTGTTGAGGCCAGTTCATTGGATATATTCAAAAGGGATCAAGGGGTATGGAGAGAAAGCAGGAAAGGGGTACTGAGGTGAATGATCAGCCATGATCATATTGAATGGTGGTGCAGGCTCGAATGGCCGAATGGCCTACTCCTGCACCTATTTTCTATGTTTTTATCGAAGTTATCATGGGCGACTTTAATCTACATATTGATTGGGCTAACCAAACTGGTAGCAATGCGGTGGAGGAGGATTTCCTGATGTGTATTAGGGATGGTTTTCCAGACCAGTATGTCGAGGAACCAACTAGAGGGCTGTCCATCCTAGACTGGGTGATGTGTAATGAGAAAGGACTAATTATCAATCTTGTTGTGCGAGGCCCCTTGGGGAAGAGTGATCATAATATGGTAGAATTCTTTATTAAGATGGAGAGCGACACAGTTAATTCAGAGACTAGGGTCCTGAACTTAAGGAAAGGTAACTTCGATGGTATGAGACGCGAATTGGCTAGAATAGACGGGCGAGTGATACTTAAAGGGTTGACGGTGGATAGGCAATGGCAAACATTTAAAGATCACATGGATGAACTTTGAGAACAAGGGCTCACAGTCTCAGGATACGGGGGAGGAAATTTAGGAGCGAGATGAGGAGAAACGTTCTCACTCCGAGGGAGGTGAACCTGTGGAATTCTCTACCACAGAAGGCTGTGGAGGCCACGTCACTGAATATATTTAAGAGGGAGATCGATAGATTTCTAGACACAAAAGGTATCAAGGGGTATGGGGAGAAAGCGGGAATCTGGTGTTTAGATAGAGGATCAGCCATGATCGTATTGAATGGCGGTGCAGGCTCGAAGGGCCGAATGGCCTACAAATGCTCCCATTTTGCTATAACCTCACATCTCCCCACAGGGCCTCAGCTTCCTGCAGCTGAAGAATCAGTTGCTGGCCATGTACCTCTCGGACCTGACATACCTCATGCTCCGCAAGGTGACCGGGAACACTCTGAAGGATGAGCCGGCCCTCTTACGCCTTGTGGAAATCCGCACGGTAGGCAGCCAATCACAACCAGGGATCTAATCGAGGGATTTGGGGGGGTTTATATATAGAATAACAGATACCCGGGAGTGAGTTACAGGCTAGAATCTAATCGAGGGGTTCGGGGGTTTATATATAGAATAACAGATACCCTGAAGTGAGTTACTGGCTGGAATCTAATCGAGGGGTTCAGGGGGTTTATATATAGAATAACAGATACCCTGAAGTGAGTTACTGGCTGGAATCTAATCGAGGGGTTCAGGGGGTTTATATATAGAATAACAGATACCCGGGAGTGAGTTACAGGCTGGAATCTAATCGAGGGGTTCGGGGGTTTATATATAGAATAACAGATACCCGGGAGTGAGTTACAGGCTGGAATCTAATCGAGGGATTCGGGGGGTTTATATATAGAATAACAGATACCCGGGAGTGAGTTACAGGCTGGAATCTAATCGAGGTGTTCAGGGGGGTTTATATATAGAATAACAGATACCCGGGAGTGAGTTACAGGCTGGAATCTAATCGAGGGGTCCGGGGGTTTATATATAGAATAACAGATACCCGGGAGTGAGTTACAGACTGGAATCTAATCGAGGGGTTCGGGGGTTTATATATAGAATAACAGATACCCGGGAGTGAGTTACAGACTGGAATCTAATCGTGGGGTTCGGGGGGGTTTATATATAGAATAACAGATACCCGGGAGTGAGTTACAGACTGGAATCTAATCGAGGGGTTCGGGGGTTTATATATAGAATAACAGATACCCGGGAGTGAGTTACAGACTGGAATCTAATCGTGGGGTTCGGGGGGGTTTATATATAGAATAACAGATACCCGGGAGTGAGTTACAGGCTGGAATCTAATCTGGGGGTTCGGGGAGTTTATATATAGAATAACAGATACCCGGGAGTGAGTTACAGGCTGGAATCTAATCGAGGGTTTCGGGGGGGGTTTATATATAGAATAATAGATACCCTGGAGTGAGTTACAGGCTGGAATCTAATCGAGGGGTTCGGGGGGTTTATATATAGAATAACAGATACCCGGGAGTGAGTTACAGGCTAGAATCTAATCGAGGGGTTCGGGGGGGTTTATATATAGAATAACAGATACCCGGGAGTGAGTTACAGGCTGGAATCTAATCTGGGGGTTCGGGGAGTTTATATATAGAATAACAGATACCCGGGAGTGAGTTACAGGCTGGAATCTAATCTGGGGGTTCGGGGAGTTTATATATAGAATAACAGATACCCGGGAGTGAGTTACAGGCTGGAATCTAATCGAGGGGTTCGGGGGGTTTATATATACAATAACAAATTCTGTCCTTGCTGCTCTCTCCCCAGGTGCTGGAGAAAATGAGGCCCATGGACCAGAAGCTAAGATATCAGATTGATAAACTTGTGAAGACGGCAGTAACCGGGTGCCTGGGTAAGGTGTGCGCTGCGCAGATCGAGGGGTGGGGTGAGAGAACCCTCCCTGCCTCTGAGGGAGCGTACTGGTCGGGAGGGCGGGCAGGACGCAGTCTGTTCCGTAATAATTTGAGATCCTCTTTACTTTCTCCGCAGGTGAGGATAATCCTTTGATCTTCAGACCCAATCCGGGTAACCTGCTCAGTAAGGTGAGGATTCTGGGGTCACGCTGCAAGTCACAGGCTCGAGGGGCTGAATGGGCCTCCTCCTGTTCCTGTGTAATGGGCTCCCTCAGTACTGCCCCTCCGACAGTGCGGCGCTCCCTCAGTACTGCCCCTCCGACAGTGCGGCGCTCCTCTCAGTACTGCCCCTCCGACAGTGCGGCGCTCCCTCAGTACTGCCCCTCCGACAGTGCGGCGCTCCCTCAGTACTGCCCCTCCGACAGTGCGGCGCTCCTCTCAGTACTGCCCCTCCGACAGTGCGGCGCTCCCTCAGTACTGCCCCTCCGACAGTGCGGCGCTCCCTCAGTACTGCCCCTCCGAATAGTGCGGCACTCCCTCAGTACTGCCCCTCCGACAGTGCGGCGCTCCCTCAGTACTGCCCCTCCGACAGTGCGGCACTCCCTCAGTACTGACCCTCCGACAGTGCGGCGCTCCCTCAGTACTGCCCCTCCGACAGTGCGGCGCTCCTCTCAATACTGCCCCTCCGACAGTGCGGCGCTCCCTCAGTACTGCCCCTCCGACAGTGCGGCGCTCCTCTCAATACTGCCCCTCCGACAGTGCGGCACTCCCTCAGTACTGCCCCTCCGACAGTGCGGCGCTCCCTCAGTACTGCCCCTCCGAATAGTGCGGCACTCCCTCAGTACTGCCCCTCCGACAGTGCGGCGCTCCCTCAGTACTGCCCCTCCGACAGTGCGGCGCTCCCTCAGTACTGCCCCTCCGACAGTGCGGCGCTCCCTCAGTACTGCCCCTCCGACAGTGCGGCGCTCCCTCAGTACTGCCCCTCCGACAGTGCAACGCTCCCTCAGTACTGCCCCTCCGACAGTGCGGCTGTCCCTCAGTACTGCCCCTCCGACAGTGCGGCGCTCCCTCAGTACTGCCCCTCCGAGTGCGGCGCTCCCTCAGTACTGCCCCTCCGACAGTGCGGCACTCCCTCAGCACTGCCCCTCCGACAGTGCGGAGCTCCCTCAGTACTGCCCCTCCGACAGTGCGGCACTCCCTCAGTACTGCCCCTCCGACAGTGCGGAGCTCCCTCAGTACTGCCCCTCCGACAGTGCGGCACTCCCTCAGTACTGCCCCTCCGACAGTGCGGAGCTCCCTCAGTACTGCCCCTTCGACAGTGCGGCACTCCCTCAGTACCGTCCCTCCGACAGTGCGGAGCTCCCTCAGTACTGCCCCTCCGACAGTGCAGCACTCCCTCAGTACTGCCCCTCCGACAGTGCGGCACTCCCTCAGTACTGCCCCTCCGACAGTGCGGCGCTCCCTCAGTACTGCCCCTCCGACAGTGCGGAGCTCCCTCAGTACTGCCCCTCCGACAGTGCAGCACTCCCTCAGTACTGCCCCTCCGACAGTGCGGCACTCCCTCAGTACTGCCCCTCCGACAGTGCGGCGCTCCCTCAGTACTGCCCCTCCGACAGTGCAGCACTCCCTCAGTACTGCCCCTCCGACAGTGCGGCACTCCCTCAGTACTGCCCCTCCGACAGTGCGGCGCTCCCTCAGTACTGCCCCTCCGACAGTGCAGCACTCCCTCAGTACTGCTGGCCTGGGATTCAGGGGCGCGAGTCTGTGAAATGTGTTTCGAAACCGGTGACTGTGCAGTTAATCGATCTCTCGCTGTGCTATGCTGTGATTCCAGCTCGATGAGGAAGACGACGAGGCGGAGGAGGAGGAGGGTGAGGAGGGAGGGAAGAATCAGAAGAAGAGTTCCGGTTTGAAATCGAGGAAAATCTACATTCCCCCAAGACTCGTTCCCATGCACTATGGTAAGTTCCGGCCACATATCCGCGCCATAACTCACACCGCCTGTTTCCCCCTCCGTAACATCGCCCGTCTCCGCCCCCTGCCTCAGCTCATCCGCTGCTGAAACCCTCACCCGTACCTGTGTTACCTCCAGACTTGACTATTCCAACGCACTCCTGGCCGGCCTCCCACATTCTACCCGACGTAAACTCGAGGTGATCCAAAACTCGGCTACCTCCGTGTCCTAACTCGCACCGAGTCCCACTCACCCATCACCCCCTGTGCTCACTGCCCCGTGTCCTAACTCACACCCAGTCCCACTCACACATCACCCCCTGTGCTCACTGCCCCGTGTCCTAACTCACACCCAGTCCCACTCACCCATCACCCCCTGTGCTCACTGCCCCGTGTCCTAACTCACACCGAGTCCCGCTCACCCATCACCCCCTGTGCTCGCTGCCCCGTGTCCTAACTCACATTGTCCCGCTCACCCATCACCCCCTGTGCTCGCTGACCTACATTGGCTCCCGGTCCGGCAACGTCTCGATTTCAAAATTCTCATCCTTGTTTACAAATCCTTCCATCGCCCTCTCCCCTCACTATCTCTGTAACATCCTCCAGCCCTACACCCCTCTCTCTCTCTCTCTCTCTCTCTCTCTCTCCTCCCCCTCTCTCTCTCTCTCTCTCTCTCTCTCTTCTCCCCGTCTCCGTCTCTCTCGCTCTCTCGGCCTCCCTCTCGCTCTCTCGGCCTCCCTCTCGCTCTCTCGGCCTCCCTCTCGCTCTCTCGGCCTCCCTCTCGCTCTCTCGGCCTCGCTCTCGCTCTCTCGGCCTCGCTCTCGCTCTCTCGGCCTCCCTCTCGCTCTCTCGGCCTCCCTCTCGCTCTCTCGGCCTCCCTCTCGCTCTCTCGGCCTCGCTCTCGCTCTCTCGGCCTCCCTCTCGCTCTCTCGGCCTCCCTCTCGCGCTCTCGGCCTCCCTCTCGCTCTCTCGGCCTCCCTCTCGCTCTCCCGGCCTCCCTCTCGCGCTCTCGGCCTCCCTCTCGCGCTCTCGGCCTCCCTCTCGCTCTCTCGGCCTCCCTCTCGCGCTCTCGGCCTCCCTCTCGCTCTCTCGGCCTCCCTCTCGCTCTCTCGGCCTCCCTCTCGCTCTCTCGGCCTCCCTCTCGCTCTCTCGGCCTCCCTCTCGCTCTCTCGGCCTCCCTCTCGCTCTCTCGGCCTCCCTCTCGCTCTCTCGGCCTCCCTCTCGCTCTCTCGGCCTCCCTCTCGCTCTCTCGGCCTCCCTCTCGCTCTCTCGGCCTCCCTCTCGCTCTCTCGGCCTCCCTCTCGCTCTCTCGGCCTCCCTCTCGCTCTCTCGGCCTCCCTCTCGCTCTCTCGGCCTCCCTCTCGCTCTCTCGGCCTCCCTCTCGCTCTCCCGGCCTCCCTCTCGCTCTCTCGCTCTCTCGGCCTCGCTCTCGCTCTCTCGGCCTCCCTCTCGCGCGCTCTCGGCCTCGCTCTCTCGGCCTCCGTCTCGTTCTCTCGCTCTCTCGGCCTCCGTCTCGTTCTCTCGCTCTCTCGCCCTCCCTCTCTCGCTCTCTCGCCCTCCCTCTCGCGCTCTCTCGGCCTCCCTCTCGCGCTCTCTCGGCCTCCCTCTCGCGCTCTCTCGGCCTCCCTCTCGCGCTCTCTCGGCCTCCCTCTCGCGCTCTCTCGGCCTCCCTCTCGCGCTCTCTCGCCCTCCCTCTCGCGCTCTCTCGGCCTCGCTCTCGCTCTCTCGGCCTCCCTCTCGCGCTCTCTCGGCCTCCCTCTCGCTCTCTCGGCCTCGCTCTCGCTCTCTCGGCCTCCCTCTCGCGCTCTCTCGGCCTCCCTCTCGCTCTCTCGGCCTCCCTCTCGCGCTCTCTCGGCCTCCCTCTCGCGCTCTCTCGGCCTCCCTCTCGCGCTCTCTGTCTCTCGCTCTCTCGCCGCCCGCGCCCCAGCGATACCCCACTAACGGATTGTCCCTTGAATTCCGGTGGACAGACGCGGAGCAGACTGGAGCGGACAAGGAGCGCAAGGTTCTGGAGCGGGCCAAGAAGCGAGCGCTGAGCAGTTCGGTGATTCGGGAGTTGCAGGAGCAATACACGGAGGCACCGGAGGAGGTGCGGGAAGGCCGCGATTATCACGCCATGCGGCACAGCCGGGAGGATCATCACAGGCAAGAGCAGCGAGCGGGAGTAACGGGCGGGCCTTCTGTAGCAGGAATGTTGACTATTGGATAAGGTGCCACATAAAACATAGAAAATAGGTGCAGGAGCAGGCCATTCGGCCCTTCGAGCCTGCACCACCATTCAATAGATCATGGCTGATCATTCACCTCAGTACCCCTTTCCTGCTTTCTCTCCATACCCCTTGATCCCTTTCGTCGTAAGGGCCACATCTAACTCCCTTTTGAATATATTCAGTGAACTGGCCTCAACAACTCTCTGCGGTAGAGAATTCCACAGGTTCACCACTCTCTGGGTGAAGAAGTTTCTCCTCATCTCGGTCCTAAATGGCTTACCCCTTATCCTCAGACTGTGACCCCTGATTCTGGACTTCCCCAACATCGGGAACATTCTTCCTGCATCTAACCTGTCCAGTCCCGTCAGAATTTTATATGTTTCTATGAGATCCCCTCTCATCCTTTTAAACTCCAGTGTATAAAGGCCCAGTTGATCCAGTCTCTCCTCATATGACAGTCCAGCAATCCCGGGAATCAGTCTGGTGAACCTTCGCTGCACTCCCTCAATAGCAAGAATGTCCTTCCTCAGATTAGGAGACCAAAACTGAAAACAATATTCCAGGTGAGGCCTCACCAAGGCCCTGTACAACTGCAGTAAGACCTCCCTGCTCCTATACTCAAATCCCCTAGCTATGAAGGCCAACATGCCATTTGCCTTCTTCACCACCTGCTGTACCTACATGCCAACTTTCAATGACTGATGTACCATGACACCCAGGTCTCGTTGCACCTCCCCTTTTCCTAATCTGTCACCATTCAGATAATATTCTGCCTTCGTATTTTTGCCCCCAAAGTGGATAACCTCACATTTATCCACATTATACTGCATCTGCCATGTATTTGCCCACTCGCCTAACCTGTCCAAGTCACCCTGCAGCCTCTTAGCATCCTCCTCACAGCTCACACCGCCACCCAGCTTAGTGTCATCTGCAAACTTGGAGATATTACACTCAATTCCTTCATCTAAATCGTTAATGTATATTGTAAATAGCTGGGGTCCCAGCACTGAGCCCTGCGGCACCCCACTAGTCACTGCCTGCCATTCTGAAAAGGACCCGTTTATCCCGACTCTCTGCTTCCTGTCTGCCAACCAGTTCTCTATCCACATCAATACATTACCCCCAATACCATGTACTTTAATTTTGCACACTAATCTCTTGTGTGGGACCTTGTCAAAAGCCTTTCGAAAGTCCAAATACACCACATCCACTGGTTCTCCCTTGTCCACTCTACTAGTTACATCCTCAAAAAATTCTAGAAGATTTGTCAAGCATGATTTCCCTTTCATAAATCCATGCTGACTTGGACCGATCCTGTCACTGCTTTCCAAATGCGCTGCTATTTCATCTTTAATAATTGATTCCAACATTTTCACCACTACCGATGTCAGGCTAACCGGTCTATAATTCCCTGTTTTCTCTCCCTTTTTTAAAAAGTGGTGTTACATTTGCTACCCTCCAGTCCATAGGAACTGATCCAGAGTCAATGGAATGTTGGAAAATGATCACCAATGCATCCACTATTTCTCGGGCCACTTCCTTAAGTACTCTGGGATGCAGACTTTCAGGCCCCGGGGATTTATCGACCTTCAATCCTATCAATTTCCCTAACACAATTTCCCGTCTAATTAAGAAATCCTTCAGTTCCTCCTTCTCGCTAGACCCTCGGTCCCCTAGTACATTCGGAAGATTATTTGTGTCTTCCTTCATGAAGACAGAACCAAAATTTTGTTCAATTGGTTTGCCATTTCTTTGTTCCCCATTATAAATTCACCTGAATCTGACTGCAAGGGACCTACATTTATCTTCACTAATCTTTTTCTCTTCACATATCTATAGAAGCTTTTGCAGTCAGTTTTTATGTTCCCAGCAAGCTTCCTCTCATACTCTATTTCCCCCCTCCTAATTAAACCCTTTGTCCTCCTCTGCTGAATTCTAAATTTCTCCCAGTCCTCAGGTTTGCTGCTTTTTCTGGCCAATTTATATGCCTCTTCCTTGGTTTTGACACTATCCTTAATTTCCCTTGTTAGCCACGGTTGAGCCACCTTCCCCGTTTTATTTTTACTCCAGACAGGGATGTACAATTGTTGAAGTTCATCCATGTGATCTTTAAATGTTTGCCATTGCCTATCCACTGTCAACCCTTTAAGTATCATTTGCCAGTCTATTCTAGCCAATTCACATCTCATACCGTCGAAGTTACCTTTCCTTAAGTTCAGGACCCTAGTCTCTGAATTAACTGTGTCACTCTCCACCTTAATAAAGAATTTTTCTACCATATTATGGTCACTCTTCCCCAAGGGGCCTCGCACAACAAGATTGCTAATTAGTCCTCTCTCATACATCACCCAGTCTAGGATGGCCAGCTCTCTAGTTGGTTCCTCGACATATTGGTCTAGAAAACCATCCCTAATACATTCCAGGAAATCCTCCTCCACCGTATTGCTACCAGTTTGGGTCGCCCAATCTATATGTAGATTAAAGTCACCCATGATAACTGCTGTACCTTTATTGCACGCATCCCTAATTTCTTGTTTTATGCTGTCCCCAACCTCACTACTACTGTTTGGTGGCCTGTACACAACTCCCACTAGTGTTTTCTGCCCTTTGGTATTCCGTAGCTCCACCCATACCGATTCCACATCATCCAGGCTAATGTCCTTCCTTACTATTGCATTAATTTCCTCTTTAACCAGCAACACCACCCCGCCTCCTTTTCCTCTCTGTCTATCCTTCCTAAATGTTGAAGGTTATTTCACAAGTTAAGGGCTCATGTGATTGGAGGTAATGGATTAGCATGGACTGAGTATTGTTGTGGAACAGGAGGAGGCCCATTCAGCCCCTCGAGCTTGTTATACAGGAACAGGAGGAGGCCCATTCAGCCCCTCGAGCTTGTTATACAGGAACAGGAGGAGGCCCATTCAGCCCCTCGAGCCTGTTGCACAGGAACAGGAGGAGGCCCATTCAGCCCCTCGAGCCTGTTGCACAGGAACAGGAGGAGGCCCATTCAGCCCCTCAAGCCTGTTGCACAGGAACAGGAGGAGGCCCATTCAGCCCCTCGAGCTTGTTATACAGGAACAGGAAGAGGCCCATTCAGCCCCTCGAGCTTGTTATACAGGAACAGGAGGAGGCCCATTCAGCCCCTCGAGCCTGTTACACAGTAACAGGAGGAGGCCCATTCAGCCCCTCGGGCCTGTTACACAGGAACAGGAGGAGGGCCATTCTGCCCCTCGAGCCTGTTACACAGGAACAGGAGGAGGCCCATTCTGCCCCTCGAGCCTGTTACACAGGAACAGGAGGAGGGCCATTCTGCCCCTCGAGCCTGTTACACAGGAACAGGAGGAGGCCCATTCTGCCCCTCGAGCCTGTTACACAGGAACAGGAGGAGGCCCATTCTGCCCCTCGAGCCTGTTACATAGAAACAGGAGGAGGCCCATTCAGCCCCTCGAGCCTGTTACACAGGAACAGGAGGAGGCCCATTCAGCCCCTCGAGTCTGTTTTTTAATTTCATTCATGTGATATGGGCGTCACTGGAAGGACCAGCATTTATTGCACGGCCCTAACTGCCCCTTGAGAAGGTGGTGGTGAGCCGCCTTGAGCCGCTGCAGTCCGTGTGGTGAAGGTGCTCCCACAGTGCTGTTAGGGAGGGAGTTCCAGGATTGTGACCCAGCGACGATGAAGGAACGGCCGATATATTTCCAAGTCGAGGGATGGTGTGTGACTGGGAGGGGAACGTGGAGGGGGTGGTGTTCCCGCGCGCCTGCTGCCCTTGTCCTTCTGGGCGGGTAGAGGTCGCGGGATTGGGAGGTGTTGCCGAAGAAGCCTTGGCGAGTTGCCGCGGTGCATCTTGTAGACGGTGCATACTGCAGCCAGGGGGCGCCGGTGGTGGAGGGAGTGAGTGTTGGAGGTGGTGGAGGGAGTGAGTGTTGGAGGTGGTGGAGGGAGTGAGTGTTGGAGGTGGTGGGGGGAGTGAGTGTTGGAGGTGGTGGAGGGAGTGAGTGTTGGAGGTGGTGGAGGGAGTGAGTGTTGGAGGGGGTGGAGGGAGTGAGTGTTGGAGGTGGTGGAGGGAGTGAGTGTTGGAGGTGGTGGAGGGAGTGAGTGTTGAAGGTGGTGGGTAACGTGTCGATCGAGTGGCTGCTTTGTCCTGGATGGTGTCGAGCTTCTCGCGTGTTGCTGGAGCTGCAACTCATTCAGGCAAAGTGGAGAGTATGGAATGCTTGCCTTTATTGGCCGAGGCATAGAATATAAGAGCAGGGAGGTTATGCTTGAACTGTGTAAAACACTGGTTAGGTGTGAAGATCCTCCCACAGTGCTGTTAGTGAGTGAGTTCCAGGATTTTAACAGACAGAAAACAGAGAATCGGAATAAACGGGTCTTTTTCGGGCTGGCAGGCTGTAACAAGTGGGGTGCCGCAGGGATCAGTGCTGGGGCCTGAGCTATTTACAATCTATATTAAAGACTCCGATGAAGGGACCGAGCGTAATGTAGCCAGGTTTGCTGACGGTACCAAGCTCGGTGGAACAGTAAGCTGTGAGGAGAACACAGAGCGTCTGCAAAGGGGTATCGATAGACTGAGTGAGCGGGCAGTCAGGTGGCCGATGGAGTACAATGGAGGGAAATGTGAGGCTAGTCACTTTGGCAGCAAAAATAGGAAAACAGAGTATCTTTTAAATGCTGAGAAACTTTTAAACGTTGGTGTTCGGAGAGATTTGGGTGTCCCTGGGCAAGAAACACAGAAGTCTCGCATGCAGGTACAGCAATGGCCCGGAAATTGGCCCGGGTCCTGGCCCGCAAGACCATCAGCAGGTCTGGGGCCATTGGAGGGAGCAGCTATTTACAATATACATCAATGGTTCAGACAAAGGAATTGAGTGTAATATCTCCAAGTTTGCAGATGACACTAAGCTGGGTGGCAGTGTGAGCTGTGAGGAGGATGCTAAGAGGCTGCAGGGTGAATTGGACAGGTTAGGTGAGTGGGCAAATGCATGGCAGATGCAGTATAATGTGGATAAATGTGAGGTTATCCACTTTGGGGGCAAAAACAGGAAGGCAGAATATTATCTGAATGGTGGCAGATTAGGAAAAGGGGAGGTGCAACGAGACCTGGGTGTCATGGTACATCAGTCATTGAAGGTTGGCATGCAGGTACAGCATAAGATTCGATGCAGTTCGGTGTGTGCCAATCCTCCAAGATCTCCGGTAATCAGACAGTCTGACATCTTCATTACCCAGATGTGATGCTAACTGTGTCCCTCTCTTTCCCCCCCCCTCCTCTCTCCCCCTTCCTCTCTCGCCCCTCTCTCCCCCTTCCTCTCTCGCCCCCTCCCTCCCCCTCTCTCTCGCCCCTCCCTCCCCCTCTCTCTCGCCCCTCCCTCCCCCTCTCTCTCGCCCCTCCCTCCCCCTCTCTCTCGCCCCTCCCTCCCCCTCTCTCTCGCCCCTCCCTCCCCCTCTCTCTCCCCCTCTCTCTCGCCCCTCCCTCCCCCTCTCTCTCGCCCCTCCCTCCCCCTCTCTCTCGCCCCTCCCTCCCCCTCTCTCTCGCCCCTCCCTCCCCCTCTCTCTCGCCCCTCCCTCCCCCTCTCTCTCGCCCCTCCCTCCCCCTCTCTCTCGCCCCTCCCTCCCCCTCTCTCTCGCCCCTCCCTCCCCCTCTCTCTCGCCCCTCCCTCCCCCTCTCTCTCGCCCCTCCCTCCCCCTCTCTCTCGCCCCTCCCTCCCCCTCTCTCTCGCCCCTCCCTCCCCCTCTCTCTCGCCCCTCCCTCCCCCTCTCTCTCGCCCCTCCCTCCCCCTCTCTCTCGCCCCTCCCTCCCCCTCTCTCTCGCCCCTCCCTCCCCCTCTCTCTCGCCCCTCCCTCCCCCTCTCTCTCGCCCCTCCCTCCCCCTCTCTCTCGCCCCTCCCTCCCCCTCTCTCTCGCCCCTCCCTCCCCCTCTCTCTCGCCCCTCCCTCCCCCTCTCTCTCGCCCCTCCCTCCCCCTCTCTCTCGCCCCTCCCTCCCCCTCTCTCTCGCCCCTCCCTCCCCCTCTCTCTCGCCCCTCCCTCCCCCTCTCTCTCGCCCCTCCCTCCCCCTCTCTCTCGCCCCTCCCTCCCCCTCTCTCTCGCCCCTCCCTCCCCCTCTCTCTCGCCCCTCCCTCCCCCTCTCTCTCGCCCCTCCCTCCCCCTCTCTCTCGCCCCTCCCTCCCCCTCTCTCCCCCTCTCTCTCGCCCCTCCCTCCCCCTCTCTCTCGCCCCTCCCTCCCCCTCTCTCTCGCCCCTCCCTCCCCCTCTCTCTCGCCCCTCCCTCCCCCTCTCTCTCGCCCCTCCCTCCCCCTCTCTCTCGCCCCTCCCTCCCCCTCTCTCTCGCCCCTCCCTCCCCCTCTCTCTCGCCCCTCCCTCCCCCTCTCTCTCGCCCCTCCCTCCCCCTCTCTCTCGCCCCTCCCTCCCCCTCTCTCTCGCCCCTCCCTCCCCCTCTCTCTCGCCCCTCCCTCCCCCTCTCTCTCGCCCCTCCCTCCCCCTCTCTCTCGCCCCTCCCTCCCCCTCTCTCTCGCCCCTCCCTCCCCCTCTCTCTCGCCCCTCCCTCCCCCTCTCTCTCGCCCCTCCCTCCCCCTCTCTCTCGCCCCTCCCTCCCCCTCTCTCTCGCCCCTCCCTCCCCCTCTCTCTCGCCCCTCCCTCCCCCTCTCTCTCGCCCCTCCCTCCCCCTCTCTCTCGCCCCTCCCTCCCCCTCTCTCTCGCCCCTCCCTCCCCCTCTCTCTCGCCCCTCCCTCCCCCTCTCTCTCGCCCCTCCCTCCCCCTCTCTCTCGCCCCTCCCTCCCCCTCTCTCTCGCCCCTCCCTCCCCCTCTCTCTCGCCCCTCCCTCCCCCTCTCTCTCGCCCCTCCCTCCCCCTCTCTCTCGCCCCTCCCTCCCCCTCTCTCTCGCCCCTCCCTCCCCCTCTCTCTCGCCCCTCCCTCCCCCTCTCTCTCGCCCCTCCCTCCCCCTCTCTCTCGCCCCTCCTCCCCCCCCCCCTCCCCCTCTCTCTCGCCCCTCCCTCCCCCTCTCTCTCGCCCCT
>NC_091999.1:6213124-6266902 GCF_044704955.1 Pristiophorus japonicus | reverse complement strand
CCCCCGTCCCCCCCTCTCTCTCTCCCCCCGCCCCCTCTCTCTCTCCCCCCTCCCCCCCCACTCTCTCTCTCCCCCCCTCTCTCTCTCTCTTTCCTCCCGTTGCAGGGTGCAGTATGAGGAGTCCATGATGTGCGCCTGAACGTCTCGAAGAAGGATCGGGAGAAGCGGAAACGATCGCTGGCGATGACCTCACAACTGGGATCCCTCACTCACTTCGGGAGCATTGGAGCATTGACCGGAGAAACACTGGACCGGGTCTGTAACCCTTTACACACACCTCCATTACACCCCCCTTCATCATCTTTTCAATGGTGAGGGGGTTGACTTATGAGGAAAGGTTGAGGAGGTTGGGCCTCTACTCATTGGAGTTCAGAAGAATGAGAGGTGATCTTATCGAAACGTATCAGATTATGAGGGGGCTCGACAAGGTGGATGCAGAGAGGATGTTTCCACTGATGGGGGAGACTAGAACTAGGGGGCATGGTCTCAGAATAAGGGGCCGCCCATTTAAAACTGAGATGAGGAGGAATTTCTTCTCTCAGAGGGTTATAAATCTGTGGAATTCTCTGCCCCAGAGAGCTGTGGAGGCTGGGTCATTGAATATATTTAAGGCGGAGATAGACAGATTTTTGAGCGATAAGGGAGTGAAGGGTTATGGGGAGCGGGCGGGGAAGTGGAGCTGAGTCCATGATCGGATCAGCCATGATCGTATCGAATGGCGGAGCAGGCTCGAGGGGCCGAATGGCCGACTCCTGCTCCTATTTCTTATGCTCTACATACCAGGGAACACAAACCCACTCTGGGTAACCTGTCCAGATACTTTAACCCTTTTAGCCCCGGTGTAGAATTTTTTGAAGATGTAGAGTGGACAAGGGAGAACCAGTGGGTGTGGTGTATTTGGACTTTCAAAAGGCTTTTGACAAGGTCCCACACAAGAGATTGGTGTGCAAAGTTAAAGCACATGGTATTGGGGGTAATGTACTGACGTGGATAGAGAACTGGTTGGCAGACAGGAAGCAGAGAGTCGGGATAAACGGGTCCTTTTCAGAATGGCAGACAGTGACTAGTGGAGTGCCGCAGGGCTCAGTGCTGGGACCCCAGCTATTTACAATATACATCAATGATTTAGACGAAGGAATTGAATGTAATATCTCCAAGTTTGCAGATGACACTAAGCTGGGTGGCGGTGTGAGCTGTGAGGAGGATGCTAAGAGGCTGCAGGGTGACTTGGACAGGTTAGGTGAGTGGGCAAATGAATGGCAGATGCAGTATAATGTGGATAAATGTGAGGTTATCCACTTTGGTGGCAAAAACAGGAAGGCAGAATATTATCTGAATGGTGACAGATTAGGAAAAGGGGAGGTGCAACGAGACCTGGGTGTCATGGTACATCAGTCATTGAAAGTTGGCATGCAGGTACAACAGGCGGTGAAGAAGGCAAATGGCATGTTGGCCTTCATAGCGAGAGGATTTGAATATAGGAGCAGGGAGGTCTTACTGCAGTTGTACAGGGCCTTGGTGAGGTCACACCTGGAATATTGTGTTCAGTTTTGGTCTCCTAATCTGAGGAAGGATGTTCTTGCTATTGAGGGAGTGCAGCGAAGGTTCACCAGACTGATTCCCAGAATGGCAGGACTGACATATGAGGAGAGACTGGATAGACTGGGTCTGTATTCACTGGAGTTTAGAAGAATGAGAGGGGATCTCATAGAAACATATAAAATTCTGACGGGATTGGACAGGTTAGATGCAGGAAGAATGTTCCCGATGCTGGGGAAGTCCAGAACCAGGGGTCACAGTCTAAGGATAAGGGGTAAGCCATTTAGGACCGAGATGAGGAGAAACTTCTTCACTCGGAGAGTGGTGAACCTGTGGAATTCTCTACCACAGAGAGTTGTTGAGGCCAGTTCATTGGATATATTCAAGAGGGAGTTAGATGTGGCCCTTACGGCTAAAAGGATCAAGGGGTATGGAGAGAAAGCAGGAAAGGGGTACTGAGGTGAATGATCAGCCATGATCTTATTGAATGGTGGTGCAGGCTCGAAGGGCCGAATGGCCTGCTCCTGCACCTATTTTCTATGTTTCTTTAATTTTGGTGAGTCTGCGCTGCTCTCCCTCAGGGACCCAGAATGGAACGCAGTTACTCCCAAGCTCTCTACAACTGAGCATACCTCATCTCTCCGTATTCCTGCCCACGATTTCTACCGCACCTTAAACCACCACAGGACATCCCATAGCGTTTTACAGCCAATGAAGTACTTTTGGAGTGCAGTCACTGTTGTATTGTGGGAAATGCGGCAGCCAATTTGCGCACAGGAAGCTCCCACAATGTGGTAATGACCCAGAGAATCTGTTTTTTTTTTTTAGTGATGTGAGTTGAGGGATAAATATTGGCCCCAGGACACCGGGGAGAACTCCCCTGCTCTTCTTCGAAATAGTGCCCTGGGATCTTTTACATCCACCCGAGAGAGCAGACGGGGCCTTAGTTTAACGTCTCATCTGACAGTGCAGCGCTCCCTCAGTACTGCCCCTCCGACAGCGCGGCGCTCCCTCAGTACCGCCCCTCCGACAGTGCGGCGCTCCCTCAGTACTGCCCCTCCGACAGTGCAGCGCTCCCTCAGTACTGCCCCTCCGACAGCGCGGTGCTCCCTCAGTGCTGCCCCTCCGACAGTGCGGGGCTCCCTCAGTACTGCCCCTCCGACAGTGCGGCGCTCCCTCAGTACTGCCCCTCCGCCAGTGCGGCGCTCCCTCAGTACTGCCCCTCCGCCAGTGCGGCGCTCCCTCAGTACTGCCCCTCCGACAGTGCGGCGCTCCCTCAGTACTGCCCCTCCGCCAGTGCGGCGCTCCCTCAGTACTGCCCCTCCGACAGTGCGGCGCTCCCTCAGTACTGCCCCTCCGACAGTGCGGCGCTCCCTCAGTACTGCCCCTTTTCTGGATTATCAGTCCCATAACCGAACCGCTACACGAGATGGAGGAGAAAGGGGTTATCGAGGCAATAGCTGCGTGGGGAATTGTCGCTGTCAACCTCGACTGGATTTAATTCTCTAAACTCTCTCTCTCTCAGGACACGGCTCCAAGGCAGAAGAAGAGGAAAATTATTCAGAAGAAAAAGAAAAAAGGTAAGAGGATTGACCTGACACTTGGTCCTTCAGAGGTCAATCCCTGACCTTTCACCCTCCTGGATACTGTGGTCAAGGCCCAGCTGCCAGACAGAGGGGGGGGCGTGGCACCAAGTGGGGGTATTGGGTTAATAACCACATCCTGGGATTCATTGCGAGAGTAGTAGAATTGACAAGCTTGCTCAGACCACACCTGGAGCACCGTGCACAGTTCTGGTCTCCATATACCTGGGTTAGACCACACTTGGAGCACTGTGCACAGTTCTGGTCTCCATATACCTGGGTTAGACCACACTTGGAGCACTGTGCACAGTTCTGGTCTCCATATACCTGGGTTAGACCACACTTGGAGCACTGTGCACAGTTCTGGTCTCCATATACCTGGGTTAGACCACACTTGGAGCACTGTGCACAGTTCTGGTCTCCATATACCTGGGTTAGTCCACACTTGGAGCACCGTGCACAGTTCTGGTCTCCATATACCTGGGTTAGTCCACACTTGGAGCACCGTGCACAGTTCTGGTCTCCATATCCCTGGGTTAGACCACACTTGGAGCACCGTGCACAGTTCTGGTCTCCATATACCTGGGTTAGACCACACTGGGAGCACCGTGCACAGTTCTGGTCTCCATATACCTGGGTTAGACCACACTTGGGGCACCGTGCACAGTTCTGGTCTCCATATACCTTGGTTAGACCACACTTGGAGCACCGTGCACAGTTCTGGTCTCCATATACCTGGGTTAGACCACACTTGGAGCACCGTGCACAGTTCTGGTCTCCATATACCTTGGTTAGACCACACTTGGAGCACTGTGCACAGTTCTGGTCTCCATATACCTGGGTTAGACCACACTTGGAGCACCGTGCACAGTTCTGGTCTCCATATACCTGGGTTAGACCACACTTGGAGCACCGTGCACAGTTCTGGTCTCCATATACCTGGGTTAGACCACACTGGGAGCACCGTGCACAGTTCTGGTCTCCATATACCTGGGGTAGACCACACTTGGAGCACCGTGCACAGTTGTGGTCTGCATATTACAAAAAGCGTATCGAGGCACACGGATGATACGAGAACTGGGAGGTTATAAGAATCGGGAGAGACTGAACAGGCCGGGTCTCTTATCTCTCGGAAAGAGAAGGGTGAGGGGTGTCCCGATAGAGGTCTTTTAAGATTAGGAAGGGGTTCAATAGGGTAGGCGTAGAGAAGGTATTCCCATTTGTGGGGGGGGTGGGGGAGCCAAGCACTAGGGGCCTTAAACCTAGTATAAGTCACTAAAAAAACCCAATGGGGAATCCAGGAGAAACTCCTTTACCCAGAGAGCGGTGAGAATGTGGAACTCGCTGCCACAGGGAGGGGTTGAGACGAATAGTATCGATGCATTTAAGGGGAGGCTAGACAAACACAGAAATCACAGAACGATAGCGCACAGAGGGAGGAAATTGGGCCCATCGTGCCTATCCTGTGCCGGGCTCTGTGAGCAATCATAAGAACACAAGAATTCGGAGCAGGAGTAGGCCATCGAGCCCCTCGAGCCTGCTCCGCCACTCAACAAGATCATGGCTGATCTGGCCGTGGACTCAGCTCCACTTACCCGCCCGCTCCCCGTAACCCTTAATTCCCTTATTGGTTAAAAATCTTATCTATCTGTGATTTGAATACATTCAATGACCCAGCCTCAACTGCTTCCCTGGGCAGAGAATTCCACAGATCCACAACCCTCTGGGAGAAGAAATTCCTTCTCGACTCGGTTTTAAATTGCCCCCTAGTCTCCCCGATCGATCCAGTCAGTCCCACTCCCCAGCTCGCTCTTTGCCTCCCCCCTCCCCACAGCCCAGCGAATGTTTCCCCGTCAAGTATTTATCCAATTCTCCCTTTTTTTGAAAGTTACTATTGAATCCGCTCCCACTGTCTGGCAGCGCGTTCCCGATCACGAGAGCTCACTGCGTACAAATGTTCTCTTCACCTCCCCCACGGGTTGCCCCCTTTTTTTTTTTTTGCCGATTTATCTGAAATCCTGGCGGTTCCCCGGGTTTAAGTCAGCTGCCTGGGCCCCACGCTCTGGAACTCCCTCCCTAAACCTCTCCGCCTCTCTTCCCCTCCTTTTTTAAGACGCTCCCTTTAGAACCCACCTCTCTGACCCAGCTTTTGGTCGCCTGTCCCGATATCGCCTGACAAAACGAACCCCAGCTTCTCCCAGCTCCATGTCACCGACGGGCCCTCATCCCCCCCCCCCCCCCAGGACCATCCTGGTAAACATCGTGACTGAGAAATACAGGCACAGAAAGTTACAGCAGGGAAGGAGGCCATTCGGCCCATCGTGTCCGCTCCGGCCGACCAAGAGCTACCCGGCCTAATCCCACTTTCCCGCTCTGGGTCCGTAGCCCTGTGGGTTACGGCACTTCAGGTGCACATCCAAATGTGGTGAGGGTTTCTGCCTCTACCCCCCTTTCAGGCCGTGAGTTCCCCCCCAGACCCCCACCACCCTCTGGGTGAAGACATTTCCCCTCAAATCCCCTCTAAACCCCCCCCCCAATTACTTTCAATCTCTGCCCCCTGGTTGTTGACCCCTCTGCCCAGGGAAACAGGTCCGTCCTATCCACTCTATCCAGGCCCCTCATCATTTTATGCACCTCAATCAGGTCTCCCCTCAGCCTCCTCTGTTCCAAGGAAAACAACCCCAGCCTATCCAATCTTTCCTCATCGCTAAAATTCTCCAGTCCCGGCAACATCCTGGTAAATCTCCTCTGTACCCTCTCCAGTGCAACATCCTGGTCAATCTCCTCTGTACCCTCTCCAGTGCAACATCCTGGTAAATCTCCTCTGTACCCTCTCCAGTGCAACATCCTGGTAAATCTCCTCTGTACCCTCTCCAGTGCAACATCCTGGTAAATCTCCTCTGTACCCTCTCCAGTGCAACATCCTGGTAAATCTCCTCTGTACCCTCTCCAGTGCAACATCCTGGTCAATCTCCTCTGTACCCTCTCCAGTGCAACATCCTGGTAAATCTCCTCTGTACCCTCTCCAGTGCAACATCCTGGTCAATCTCCTCTGTACCCTCTCCAGTGAAACATCCTGGTCAATCTCCTCTGGAAAAGTATTGAAGGAATTGGGGAGGGAGGGAGGTAGGGAGGGAGAGGGAGAGGAGGGGGGAAGAGAGAGAGAGAGAGGGAGGAGGGAGATGGGGGAGGGAGGAGGGAGGGAGAGGGGGGTGGAGGGAGGGAGGGAGAGGGAGAGGAGGGGGGAAGAGAGAGAGAGAGGGGGGGAGGAGGGGGAGAGAGAGAGGGAGAGGATGGAGGGAGGGAGGGGGTGAGCGGGGGTGGGAGGAGTCGGGGGTGGGGCATAAACCCCGGCACGGATCGGTGGGGCCGAGTGACCTGTTTGTGAGTTGTAAATACTCCAGTGTTTGGGACCCGCCTGTTCTCAATGATTTATTTCCCCCCCTCCCCCAGTGTTTCGAAGGAGACGGTGAAAGTCCGAGGCCTGGAACAACCCTCCTCCTCCTCCACCTCATACAGGCCCCCACCACAACATCCCCATCCGGGCTTTCCCAATGGACACCAGGCGGCCCCCAAACCAGAGATTCCCCAGAGGGGCAGTGGGCTTGCCCCACACCTCACCACCTCCTCTCGCTCTCACCTTCCCTCCCCCTCTCCCTCTCCCTCTCCCTCTCCTTCTCCCTCCCTCTCCTTCTCCCTCCCTCCCCCTCTCCCCTCTCCCCTTTCCCCTCTCCCCTCTCCCCTCTCCCCTCTCCCCTCTCCCCTCTCCCCTCTCGCCTCTCGCCTCTCGCACCTCCACCTCCACCTCTCTCTCTCTCCCTCCCTCCCGATTCCTTCAATACTTTTCTAGACACACTCTTTCCCCCCCCCCCCCCACCCACCCCGGATGGAGGGCCCAGGATCAAGAAACGGACACCTAGACGATCGGTGACTTGGCGAGAATTAGATGTGGTGCTGGATAATAAAGAGATTTGTGCAAACGACTCCCCTGGACACTCTCCGGTCTGTTTTTTTATTTATTCCTGGGATG
Organism: Pristiophorus japonicus; assembly: GCF_044704955.1. Classification (NCBI taxonomy): domain Eukaryota; kingdom Metazoa; phylum Chordata; class Chondrichthyes; family Pristiophoridae; genus Pristiophorus; species Pristiophorus japonicus. The sequence continues at coordinate 6,259,750 of NC_091999.1, read as the reverse complement.
TAGGCGTCACTGGCAAGTCCCAGCATCTATTGCCCGTCCCTAATTGCCCCTTGAGAAGGGGCTCCCACAACGCTGACTTTGTCGTTGTGCTTTGGTACAATTGAGGCCATTTCAGAGGGCAGTTCGTCAACCACTTCGCTGTGGGTCTGGAGTCACACATCGGCCAGACCGGGTAAGGTCGGTAGATTTCCTTCCCTGAAGCACGTCAGTGAACCAGATGGGTTTTTCCAACAATCTATAAGAAACATAGCATAAGAAATAGGAGCAGGAGTCGGCCATTCGGCCCCTCGAGCCTGCTCCGCCATTTAATACGACCATGGCTGATCCGATCATGGACTCAGCTCCACTTCCCCGCCCGCTCCCCATAACCCTTCACTCCCTTATCGCTCAAAAATCTGTCTATCTCCACCTTAAATACATTCAATGACCCAGCCTCCACAGCTCTCTGGGGCAGAGAATTCCACAGATTTACAACCCTCTGAGAGAAGAAATTCCTCCTCATCTCAGTTTTAAATGGGCGGCCCCTTATTCTAAGACCATGCCCCCTAGTTCTAGTCTCCCCCATCAGTGGGAACATCCTCTCTGCATCCACCTTGTCGAGCCCCCTCATAATCTTATACGTTTCAATAAGATCACCTCTCATTCTTCTGATCTCCAATGAGTAGAGGCCCAACCTCCTCAACCTTTCCTCATAAGTCAACCCCCTCATCCCCGGAATCAACCGAGTGAACCTTCTCTGAACAAACAGCCTCCATGCAAGTATATCCTGCCTTTAAATACGGAGAGCAAAACTGCACGCAGTACTCCAGGTGTGGTCTCATGTGGAGTTGTAGCAAGACTTCCCTATTGTTATACAATTAAGAAAGCAAATGGTCTGTTGGCCTTTATTACAGGAGGATTTGAGTCTCAGAGTAAAGACGTCTTACTGTGATTATATCGGGCCCCGGTGAGACCACACCTGGAGTATTGTGTACAGTTTTGGTCTCCTTACCTCAGGAAGGATATACTTGCCACAGAGGGAGTGCAGCGAAGGTTCACCAGACTGATTCCTGGGATGGGGGGGATTGTCCTATGAGGAGCGATTGAGCAGACTGGGCCGATATTCTCTGGAGTTTAGAAGAATGAGAGGTGATCTCATTGAAACATTCTTACAGGGCCTGACAGGGTAGATGCAGGGAGGGTGTTTCCCCCCCGGGCTGGGGAGTCTAGAACCAGGGGTCACAGTCTCAGGATAAGGACAGATTGTGGATAGGCTGGGTTTGTTCCCATTGGAACAGAGGAGGCTGAGAGGGGACCTCATCGAGGTGTACACAATATTGAGGGGCCTGGCTATAGTGGATAGCAAGGGTCTATTTCCATTGGTGGAGGGGTCTATTACGAGGGGGGCATAGTTTTAAGGTGGTTGGTGGAAGGTTTAGAGGGGATTTGAGGGGGGGGGGGTCTTTACGCAGAGGGTTGTGGGGTCTGGAACTCGCTGCCTGGGAGAGTGGTGGATGCAGAAACCCTCACCACTTTTAAGAGATGGTTGAATGGGCGCTTAAAGTGCAGTAACCTGCAGGGTTACGGACCTAGAGCTGGTAATTGGGATTAGACTAGATGACCCTTTGTTGGACGGTGCAGATATAATGGTAAGTACTGCAGGGAATAGAATACGGCCAGAGTGATCTCCTGGACTAGTGTCAATCGCCTGGATGGGTCGGAGAGGAATTTTGCCAGATTTTTTTACCCCCAATCGGCCTGGGTTTTTTTATCTGGTTTTGGCCTCTCCCGGGAGATCCCATGGCTCCGGTTGGGATGGAGTGTAGAATGTTTTCAGTGTAAGGGGTGTCGCAGTTGTGTGGGGGCGGACTGGTTGGGCTGGGTGCTCTTTGCCTTTCCGCCATTGTTCATAGGTTTATATAGAAAATAGGTGCAGGAGTAGGCCATTCGGCCCTTCGAGCCTGCACCACCATTCAATAAGATCATGGTTGAACATTCCCTCAGTACCCCTTTCCTGCTTTCTCTCCATACCCCTTGATCCCTTTAGCCGTAAGGGCCACATCTAACTCCCTTTTGAATATATCTAATGAACTGGCCTCAACAACTCTCTGTGGTAGAGAATTCCACAGGTTCACAATTCTCTGAGTGAAGAAGTTTCTCCTCATCTCGGTCCTAAATGGCTTACCCCTTATCCTTAGACTGTGACCCCTGGTTCTGGACTTCTCCAACATCGGGAACATTCTCCCTGCCTCTAACCTGTCCAGTCCCGTCAGAATTTTATATGTTTCTATGAGATCCCCTCTCATCCTTCTAAACTCCAGTGAATACAGGCCCAGTCGATCCAGTCTCTCCTCATATGTCAGTCCTGCCATCCCGGGAATCCTCCAGGGCTGCTGACCGAGGGCCGTGCGGCTCTTTGTCGGCCGGCGTGGACACGATGGGCCGGAATGGCCTCCTTCTGCGCTGAAAATTTCTTATGTTTCGGAGGGGGTCGGCCATTGAGGACTGAGATGAGGAGGAATTTCTTCTCTCAGAGGGCGGTGAATCTTTGGAATTCTCTGCCCCAGAGGGCTGTGGAGGCTCAGTGAGTGTATTCAAGACAGCGATCGATAGATTTTTGAATATTAAGGGATCCCAGGGATAGGGGGATCGGGCGGGAAAGTGGAGTTGCGGTCAAAGATCAGCCGATGATCTTATTGAATGGTGGAGCTGGCTCGAGGGGCCGAATGGCCGACTCCTGCTATTTCTTATACTCCAACCGTCTTGCAATAAAGGCCAACGTGCCATTTGCCTTCCTAATTACTTGCTTTTGCCGGCATGCCAACCTTTTGTGTATCAGTCCATGGCCACCATTACTGACACGTGTTTTTTGACAGGGATTGAATCCAAGCTCCGGACATGGGATGAAGGGGCCCCACACTCTCTGTGACGGGGAGGGGGGGAGTGAATGGGCAGCACAGGCCCAGGCTCCATTCTGGGCCTGTGCTGAGTTAGCCCCCACACGGACCCTGGGCGATGAATGGGGCTTTGTTCGAGGTCAGCAACCTGGCTTCCCAGTCTCAATGCACCGCTATGTTCCTGGCTCCGGGAGATTTTCCATTCCTCTGGCTCAGCGCGCGCAGTGTGGTTAAAGGCTGAGACCGCATGGATATACGGCGCCTTAAAGTGGCACAGGTCGCACTCGAGCTGATATAGAGGCCATTGAACGGTGCCCAGGTTAAAGGAAACCTCCTCGCGATTTGTCCTTCCAAATGACACCATGGGATGTCCAAGCCAGGTAGACACTCCCAGTGTGTACTGAGGGAGTGCCGCACTGTCGGAGGGGCAGTACTGAGGGAGCGCCGCACTGTCGGAGGGGCCGTACTGAGGGAGCGCCGCACTGTCGGAGGGGCCGTACTGAGGGAGCGCCGCACTGTCGGAGGGGCAGTACTGAGGGAGCGCCGCACTGTCGGAGGGGCAGTACTGAGGGAGTGCCGCACTCTCGGAGGGGCAGTACTGAGGGAGTGCCGCACTGTCGGAGGGGCAGTACTGAGGGAGCGCCGCACTGTCGGAGGGTCAGTACTGAGGGAGCGCAGCACTGTCGGAGGGGCAGTACTGAGGGAGCGCCGCACTGTCGGAGGGGCAGTACTGAGGGAGCCCCGCACTGTCGGAGGGGCAGTACTGAGGGAGTGCCGCACTGTCGGTACTGAGGGAGCGCCGCACTGTGTGTGAGAGCACTGGGTGGGGAATGGGTTAACCAGTTCTCCTCTCGGCCTTCCTCCTGGAATCTGGGGACAATGAGCTGATTAATACCACACACCATCTCGTAACATCTCCCCCATCTGTGCAGCAACATAAAGCAGTCACTGTTGGGCACATGACATGTCTAACAATCACAGCACAGAGGGAGGCCATTCAGCCCGTCCAGCCTTTGCTGGCTCTATCACAGTGCCACCCAACTGGCTGCACTGCCCCCGCTCTTTCCCCACAGCCCCAAAAATGTGATTCCCCTCGGTATTTATCCCATTCCCCATTTGAAAGTTACTCTTGAACCTGCTCCCACCGTCCTTTCAGATCAGGAGCCCAGGCACTGGATCAGGGGCACTGGATCAGGAGCCCAGGCACTGGATCAGGGGCACTGGATCAGGAGCCCAGGCACTGGATCAGGGGCACTGGATCAGGAGCCCAGGCACTGGATCAGGGGCACTGGATCAGGAGCCCAGGCACTGGATCAGGGGCACTGGATCAGGAGCCCTGGCCCGTGTCCGAGCCCAGTTATATCCACATTACCCCAGCCGGGCTGGGGTCTGCTAACAACTCTCTGCATTTACATAGCAGCCTTAATGTAGTGAAGTATCCCAAGGCCCTCAGCACCTCGTCCATTGGGATGTAAAATATTAACTCTCTCTCTCTCTCTCTCATTCTCTTTCTCGGTCTCATTCTCTCTCTCTGTCTCTCTCTCTCTGTCCCTGTCTCTGTCTCTCTTTCTTTCTGTCTCTCTCTCTCTGTCTCTGTCTCTCTTTCTTTCTGTCTCTCTCTCTCTGTCTGTTTCTCTCTCTCTCTCTCTGACTGTCTCTCTCTCTGTCTGTCTCTCTCTCTCTGTCTGTTTCTCTCTCTCTCTCTCTCTCTCTCTCTGTCCCTGTCTCTCTCTCTGTCCCTGTCTCTGTCTCTCTTTCTTTCTGTCTCTCTCTCTCTGTCTGTTTCTCTCTCTCTCTCTCTGACTGTCTCTCTCTCTGTCTGTCTCTCTCTCTCTGTCTGTTTCTCTCTCTCTCTCTCTGTCCCTGTCTCTGTCTCTCTTTCTTTCTGTCTCTCTCTCTCTGTCTGTTTCTCTCTCTCTCTCTCTGACTCTCTCTCTCTCTGTCTCTGTCTCTCTCTCTTTCTCTCTCTGTCTCTGTCTCTCTTTCTTTCTGTCTCTCTCTCTCTGTCTGTTTCTCTCTCTCTCTCTGACTCTCTCTCTCTCTCTGTCTCTGTCTCTCTCTCTCTCTCTGTCTCTCTTTCTTTCTGTCTCTCTCTCTCTGTCTGTCTGTCTCTCTCTCTATTTCTGTCTCTTTCTCTCTCTCTCTCTGTCTCTCTCTCTATTTCTGTCTCTCTCTCTCTCTGTCTCTCATTGACTTTGGCACATCCGCTGGCCGCGAAAGGCGCTATATAAATGTAAGTCTGCCTTTCTCTCTCTCTCTCTCTCTCTCACTTTCTCTCTCTGTGTCTCAGCCTCCTCCTGTTTCCGTTTGCTGATTCTTTCCCCAACCCCTGATTTGCGGATGGGAAATCTCGGCAGTGAGTGAGAGAGAGAGCGAGGGGGCTGGACAGGAAACCGGGAGAGCGGGTCTCGGGAGAGGCTGGGGCGAACTGCGCTCAGACCCCGCTCCCAACACTCAGCTTCCCAAACTCCAGCTTCCCAAACTCCGGCTTCCCAAACTCCGCTCCAACTTCCCAAACTCCAGCTTCCCAAACTCCAGCTTCCCAAACTCCGCTCCAACTTCCCAAACTCCAGCTTCCCAAACTCCGCTCCAACTTCCCAAACTCCAGCTTCCCAAACTCCGCTCCAACTTCCCAAACTCCAGCTTCCCAAACTCCGCTCCAACTTCCCAAACTCCAGCTTCCCAAACTCCGCTCCAACTTCCCAAACTCCAGCTTCCCAAACTCCGCTCCAACTTCCCAAACTCCAGCTTCCCAAACTCCGCTCCAACTTCCCAAACTCCAGCTTCCCAAACTCCGCTCCAACTTCCCAAACTTCAGCTTCCCAAACTCCGCTCCAACTTCCCAAACTCCAGCTTCCCAAACTCCGCTCCAACTTCCCAAACTCCGCTCCAACTTCCCAAACTCCAGCTTCCCAAACTCCGCTCCAACTTTCCAAACTCCAGCTTCCCAAACTCCGCTCCAACTTCCCAAACTCCAACTTCCCAAACTCCAGCTTCCCAAACTCCACTCCAACTTCCCCCCAACTCTGAGACCCCGCTCCCAGCACTCTCAAACTTCGCTCCAACTCCCAAACTCTCAACTTCCCAACTTCCTACACCCTGCTCCCAAAACTCCCAACTTCCCAAACCCCGCTCCCAAGGCTCTGCAAACTCCGCTCCAACTGCGCCCACGCTCCGCGCTGCCCTGAGCGATGCCGGAAGATCAGGCGGAACGCGGGGAGCGCTCACACTGGGCCCCCGCACTGGCCAATTTCCGACTGGACCAGAGTTTCCTGAGGACCCGGAGAGGCATCCTCCTCGGCTTGGAGCTGGTAGGGAACTTGAGCAAAGGGAAGGAGGGAGGTGGCGGAATGTGCCCAATGTGGGTGTGTTTTATGGATTCCTGGGATGTGGGCGTCGCTGGCAAGGCCAGCATTTATTGGCCATCCCTAATCGCCCCTGGAGAAGGTGGTGGTGAGCCGCCTTCTTGAACCGCTGCAGTCCCGTGTGGTGAAGGTGCTCCCACAGTGCTGTTAGGGAGGGAGTTCCAGGATTGTGACCCAGCGACGATGGAGGAACGGCCGATATATTTCCAAGTCGAGGGATGGTGTGTGACTGGGAGGGGAACGTGGAGGTGATGGTGTTCCCATGGACCTGCTGCCCTTGTCCTTCTGGGCGGGTAGAGGTCGCGGGTTTGGGAGGTGTTGCCGAAGAAGCCTTGGCGAGTTGCCGCGGTGCATCTTGTAGACGGTGCACACTGCAGCCAGGGGGCGCCGGTGGTGGAGGGAGTGAGCGTTGAAGGTGGTGGAGGGAGTGAGTGTTGGAGGTGGTGGAGGGAGTGAGTGTTGAAGGTGGTGGAGGGAGTGAGTGTTGGAGGTGGTGGGTAACGTGTCGATCAAGCGGCTGCTTTGTCCTGGATGGTGTCGAGCTTCTCGAGTGTTGCTGGAGCTGCAACTCATCCAGGCAAAGTGGGGAGTGTTCCATCACACTCCTGACTTGTGCCTTGTAGACGGTGGAGAGGCTTTGGGGAGTCAGGAGGTGAGACACTCGCAGAATACCCAGCCTCTGACCTGCTCTTGTAACCACAGTATTTATGTGTCTGGTCCAGTTAAGCTTCTGGTCAATGGTGACCCCCAGGATGTTGATGGCGGGGGATTTGGCCATGGGAATGCCGCTGAATGTCACGGGCCGGTGGTTAGACTCTGGCTTGTTGGAGATGGCCATTGCCTGGCGCTTGTGTGGTGCGAATGTTACTTGCCACTTATCAGCCCAATAGGAGAAAGGACTGAGCCAATCGGTGTGTGTGTGTGTGTGTACACCAGTAACAACCGATACCACTCCGTTAACATAGTATAACGTCCCAAAGAGAACTGGTTGGCAGACAGGAAGCAGAGAGTCGGGATAAACGGGTCCTTTTCAGAATGGCAGGCAGTGACTAGTGGAGTGCCGCAGGGCTCAGTGCTGGGACCCCAGCTATTTACAATATATATCAATTATTTAGACGAAGGAATTGAATGTAATATCTCCAAGTTTGCAGATGACACTAAGCTGGGTGGCGGTGTGAGCTGTGAGGAGGATGCTAAGAGGCTGCAGGGTGACTTGGACAGGTTAGGTGAGTGGGCAAATACATGGCAGATGCAGAATAATGTGGATAAATGTGAGGTTATCCACTTTGGTGGCAAAAACAGGAAGGCAGAATATTATCTGAATGGTGACAGATTAGGAAAAGGGGAGGTGCAACGAGACCTGGGTGTCATGGTACATCAGTCATTGAAGGTTGGCATGCAGGTACAGCAGGTGGTGAAGAAAGCAAATGGTATGTTGGCCTTCATAGCGAGGGGATTTGAGTATAGGAGCAGGGAGGTCTTACTGCAGTTGTACAGGGCCTTGGTGAGGCCTCACCTGGAATATTGTGTTCAGTTTTGGTCTCCTAATCTGAGGAAGGACATTCTTGCTATTGAGGGAGTGCAGCGAAGGTTCACCAGACTGATTCTTGGGATGACAAGACTGACATATGAGGAGAGACTGGATCAACTAGGCTTATGTTCACTGGAGTTTAGAAGAATGAGAGGGGATCTCATAGAAACATATAAAATTCTGACGGGACTGGACAGGTTAGATGCAGGAAGAATGTTCCCGATGTTGGGGAAGTCCAGAACCAGGGGTCACAGTCTAAGGATAAGGGGTAAGCCATTTAGGACCGAGATGAGGAGAAACATCTTCACCCAGAGAGTTGTTAACCTGTGGAATTCCCTGCCGCAGAGAGTTGTTGAGGCCAGTTCGTTGGATATATTCAAGAGGGAGTTAGATGTGACCCTTACGGCTAAAGGGATCAAGGGGTATGGAGAGAAAGCAGGAAAGGGGTACTGAGGTGAATGATCAGCCATGATCTTATTGAATGGTGGTGCAGGCTCGAAGGGCCGATTGGCCTACTCCTGCACCTAGTTTCTATGTTTCGATGTGCCTGGGGACAATATTTATCCCTCTACCAATACCCAAAACAGATTATCTGGTCATTATCACGTTGCTGTGTGTGGGAGCTTGCTGTGTGCAAATTGGCTGCCGCGTTTCCCACAATACAACAGTGACCACACTCCAAAAGTACTTCATTGGCTGTAAAGTGCTTCGGGACGTCCGGTTGTTGAGAAAGGCGCTATATAAATGCAAGGCTTTGTTTGGATCTTATTAAATCTCTGGAGGGGGTGGAGTCTCTGGTCTGGGTACAAATTGTGTCCGTTTTGAGAAAAAAATTTTCTCTTCAAATTTAACACAGAGACATCCCGAGACTCTTGATAGGAGCGATTATCAGACAAAGTCTGACACCGAACCGCGTAAAGAGATATTAGCGCAGGTGACCAAAAGCTGGGTCAAAGAGGGAGGTTTTAAAGCATCGTCTTGACGGAGGAAAGAGAGGCGGAGAGGTTTAGGGAGGGAGTTCCAGAGCTTGGGGCCCAGGCAACAGAAGGCACGGCCACCGATGGTGGAGCGATTATAATCAGGGATGGTCAGGGGGGCAGAATTAGAGGAGTGCAGACATCTTGGGGGGTTATGGGGCTGGAGGTTGTTACGAGGTAGGGAGGGGTGTAGGGGCTGGAGGAGGTTACAGATAGAGGGAGGGGTGTAGGGGCTGGAGGAGGTTACAGGGATAGGGAGGGGTGTAGGGGCTGGAGGAGGTTACAGAGATGGGGGGGTGTAGGGGCTGGAGGGGGTTACAGAGATAGGGAGGGGTGTAGGGGCTGGAGGAGGTTACAGAGATGGGGGGGTGTAGGGGCTGGAGGGGGTTACAGAGATAGGGAGGGGTGTAGGGGCTGGAGGAGGTTACAGAGATAGGGAGGGGTGTAGGGGCTGGAGGAGGTTACAGAGATGGGGGGGTGTAGGGGCTGGAGGGGGTTACAGAGATAGGGAGGGGTGTAGGGGCTGGAGGAGGTTACAGAGATGGGGGGGTGTAGGGGCTGGAGGGGGTTACAGAGATAGGGAGGGGTGTAGGGGCTGGAGGAGGTTACAGAGATAGGGAGGGGTGTAGGGGCTGGAGGAGGTTACAGAGATGGGGGGGGGGTGTAGGGGCTGGAGGAGGTTACAGAGATAGGGAGGGGTGTAGGGGCTGGAGGAGAATGCAGAGATAGGGAGGGGCGAGGGCCATGGAGGGATTTGAAAACAAGGATGAGAATTTAGAAATCGAGGCGTTGCTTAATCGGGAGCCAATGTAGGTCAGCGAGCACAGGGGGTGATGGGTGAGCGGGACTGGGTGCGAGTTAGGACACGGGGGCAGTGAGCACAGCGCATGAAACACAAAAGGTTAGTCTGCAGGTACAGCAAGTGATCAGGAAGGCCAATGGTATCTTGGCCTTTATTGCAAAGGGGGATGGAGTATAAAAGCAGGGAAGTCTTGCTCCAGTTATACAGGGTATTGGTGAGGCCACACCTGGAGTACTGCGCGCAGTTTTGGTTTCCATATTTACGAAAGGGTATACTTGCTTTGGAAGCAGTTCAGAGAAGGTTCACTCGGTTGATTCCGGAGATGAGGGGGTTGACTTATGAGGAAAGGTTGAGGAGGTTGGGCCTCTAACTCATTGGAATTCAGAAGAATGAGAGGTGATCTTATCGAAACGTATCAGATTATGAGGGGGCTCGACAAGGTGGATGCAGAGAGGATGTTTCCACTGATGGGGGAGACTAGAACTAGGGGGCATGGTCTTAGAATAAGGGGCCGCCCATTTAAAACTGAGATGAGGAGGAATTTCTTCTCTCAGAGGGTTGTAAATCTGTGGAATTCTCTGCCCCAGAGAGCTGTGGAGGCTGGGACATTGAATATATTTAAGGTGGAGATAGACAGATTTTTGAGCGATAAGGGAGTGAAGGGTTATGGGGAGCGGGCGGGGAAGTGGAGCTGAGTCCATGATCGGATCAGCCATGATCTTATTAAATGGCGGAGCAGGCTCGAGGGTCCGAATGGCCGACTCCTGCTCCTATTTCTTCTGCTCTTGTGTGATGGGTGAGTGGGACTCGGTGCGAGTTAGGACACGGGGGTAGCCGAGTTTTGGATCACCTCTAGTTTACGTCGGGTAGAATGTGGGAGGCCGGCCAGAAGTGCGTTGGAATAGTCAAGTCTGGAGGTAACAAAGGCACGGATGAGGGTTTCAGCAGCGGATGAGCTGAGGCAGGGGGCGGAGACTGGCAATGCCATTCCAGTGTAGTACTGAGGGAGTGCCACACTGTTGGAGGGGCAGTACTGAGGGAGCACCGCACTGTCGGAGGGGCAGTACTGAGGGAGTGCCACACTGTCGGAGGGGCAGTACTGAGGGAGTGCCGCACTGTCGGAGGGGCAGTACTGAGGGAGGGCCACACTGTCGGAGGGGCAGTACTGAGGGAGCGCCGCACTGTCGGAGGGGTAGTACTGAGGGAGCGCCGCACTGTCGGAGGGGCAGTACTGAGGGAGCGCCGCACTGTCGGAGGGGCAGTACTGAGGGAGCGCCGCACTGTCGGAGGGACAGTACTGAGGAGGGGTAGGTACTGAGGGAGCGCCGCACTGTCGGAGGGGCAGTACTGAGGGAGCGCCGCACTGTCGGAGGGGCAGTACTGAGGGAGCGCCGCACTGTCGGAGGGGCAGTACTGAGGGAGCGCCGCACTGTCGGAGGGACAGTACTGAGGAGGGGTAGATACTGAGGGAGCGCCGCACTGTCGGAGGGGCAGTACTGAGGGAGCGCCGCACTGTCGGAGGGGCAGTACTGAGGGAGCGCCGCACTGTCGGAGGGGCAGTACTGAGGGAGCGCCGCACTGTCGGAGGGGTAGGTACTGAGGGAGTGCCGCACTGTCGGAGGGGCAGTACTGAGGGAGCGCTGCACTGTCGGAGGGGCAGTACTGAGGGAGTGCCGCACTGTCGGAGGGGCAGTACTGAGGGAGCGCCGCCTTGTCGGAGGGGCAGTACTGAGGGAGCGCCGCACTGTCGGAGGGGCAGTACTGAGGGAGCGCCGCACTGTGGGAGGGGCAGTACTGAGGGAGCGCCGCACTGTCGGAGGGGCAGTACTGAGGGAGCGCCGCCTTGTCGGAGGGGCAGTACTGAGGGAGCGCCGCACTGTCGGAGGGGCAGTACTGAGGGAGTGCCGCACTGTCGGAGGGGCAGTACTGAGGGAGCGTTGCACTGTCGGAGGGGCAGTACTGAGGGAGCGCCGCACTGTCGGAGGGGCAGTACTGAGGGAGTGCCGCACTGTCGGAGGGGCAGTACTGAGGGAGCGCCGCACTGTCGGAGGGGCAGTACTGAGGGAGTGCCGCACTGTCGGAGGGGCAGTACTGAGGGAGCGCCGCACTGTCGGAGAGGCAGTACTGAGGGAGCGCCGCACTGTCGGAGGGGCCGTCTTTCGGATGAGACGTTAAACCGAGTCCCCATCTGCTCTCTCAGGAGGATGTAAAAGATCCCAGGGCACTATTTGGAAGAAGAGCAGGGGAAGTTCTCCCCGGTGTCCTGGGGCCAATATTTATCCCTCAATCAACATCATGAAAACAGATGATCTGGGTCATTATCAGGTTGCTGTGTGTGGGAGCTTGCTGTGCGCAAGTAGGCTGCCGCGTTTCCCACAATACAATAGTGACTACACTCCAAAAGTACTTAATTGGCTGTAAAGGGCTTTGGGACATGCGGTGGTGGAGAAAGGCGCTATATAAATGCACGTCTGTCTTTTCTTTTTTTAACCTCTTCCAGCCCCACCACCCTCCGATATCTCTGTGCTCCTCCAATTCTGACCTCTTGCACATCCTCTGCACTCCCCCCTCCCACCCGCCCGCCAATTTCCATCGCACCACCATCGGTGGCCAGGCCTCCAGTTGCCTGGATGCCAAGCTCTGGAATTCCCTCCCTAAACCTCTCCGCCTCTCCTTTCTCCTCTAAGACGCTCCTTAAAACCTCCCTCTTTGACCAAGCCTTTGGTCACCTGTCCTAAAATGTGGCCCGGTATCAAATTCTGTTGGCTAACAGAAGAATAGGAGCAGGAGTCGGCCATTCGGCCCCTCGAGCCTGCTCCGCCATTTAATACGATCATGGCTGATCCGATCATGGACTCAGCTCCACTTCCCCGCCCGCTCCCCATAACCCTTCACTCCCTTATCGCTCAAAAATCTGTCTATCTCCGCCTTAAATATATTCAATGACCCAGCCTCCACAGCTCTCTGGGGCAGAGAATTCCACAGATTTACAACCCTCTGAGAGAAGAAATTCCTCCTCATCCCAGTTTTAAATGGGTGGCCCCTTATTCTGAGACCATGCCCCCTAGTTCTAGTCTCCCCCATCAGTGGGAACATCCTCTCTGCATCCACCTTGTCGAGCCCCCTCGTAATCTGATACATTTCGATAAGATCACCTCTCATTCTTCTGAACTCCAATGAGTAGAGGCCCAACCTCCTCAACCTTTCCTCATAAGTCAACCCCCTCATCTCCGGAATCAACCGAGTGAACCTTCTCTGAACTGCCTCCAAAGCAAGTATATCCTTCCTTAAATACGGAGACCAAAATTGCACGCAGTACTCCAGGTGTGGCCTCACCAATACCCTGTATAACTGGAGCAAGACTTCCCTGCTTTTATACTCCATCCCCCTTTGCAATAAAGGCCAAGATACCATTGGCCTTCCTGATCACTTGCTGTACCAGCATACTAACCTTTTGTGTTTCATGCACAAGTACCCCCAGGTCCCGCTGTACTGCGGCACTTTGTAATCTCTCCCCATCTAAATAGTAATTGGCTTTTTTATTTTTCCTGCCGAAATGGATAATCTCACATTTTCCCACACTATACTCCATCTGCCAAATTTTTGCCCACTCACACAGTTAAGTCAGAGACTGTGCTCCTGAACTTAAGGAAAGGTAACTTCGATGGTATGAGACGTGAATTGGCTAGAATAGACTGTTGAGTGATACTTAAAGGGTTGACTGTGGATAGGCAATGGCAAACATTTAAAGATCACATGGTTGAACTTCAACAATTGTACATCCCTGTCTGGAGTAAAAATAAAACGGGGAAGGTGGCTCAACCGTGGCTAACAAGGGAAATTAAGGATAGTGTTAAATCCAAGGAAGAGGCATATAAATTGGCCAGAAAAAGCAGCAAACCTGAGGAATGGGAGAATTTTGCAATACAGCAGAGGAGGACAAAGGGTTTAATTAGGAGGGGAAAATAGAGTACGAGAGGAAGCTTGCTGGGAACATAAAAACTGACTGCAAAAGCTTCTATGGATATGTGAAGAGAAAAAGATTAGTGAAAACAAACATAGGTCCCTTGCAGTCAGATTCAGGTGAATTTATAATGGGGAACAAAGAAATGGCAGACCAATTGAACAAATACTTTGATTCTGTCTTCACGAAGGAAGACACAAATAACCTTCCGGAAGTACTAGGGGACCGAGGGTCTAGTGAGAAGGAGGAACTGAAGGAAATCCTTATTAGTCAGGAAATTGTGTTGGGGAAATTGATGGGATTGAAGGCTGATAAATCCCCAGGGCCTGATAGTCTGCACCCCAGAGTACTTAAGGAAACGGCCTTAGAAATAGTGGATGCATTGGTGATCATTTTCCAATGGTCTATCGACTCGGGATCAGTTCCTATGGACTGGAGGGTAGCTAATGTAACACCACTTTTTAAAAAAGGAGGGGAAGAGAAAACGGGTAATAATAGACCGGTTAGTCTGACATCGGTAGTGGGGAAAATGTTTGAATCAATTAATAACGATGAAATAGCAGCACATTTGGAAAGCAGTGACAGGATCGGTCCAAGTCAGCATGGATTTATGAAAGGGAAACCATGCTTGACAAATCTTCTGGAATTTTTTGAGGATGTAACTAGTAGAGTGGACAAGGGAGAACCAGTGGATGTGGTGTATTTGGACTTTCAAAAGGCTTTTGACAAGGCCCCACACAAGAGATTGGTGTGCACAATCAAAGCACATGGTATTGGGGGTAATGTATTGATGTGGATAGAGAACTGGTTGGCAGACAGGAAGCAGAGAGTCGGGATAAACGGGTCCTTTTCAGAATGGCAGGCAGTGACTAGTGGGGTGCCGCAGGGCTCAGTGCTGGGACCCCAGCTATTTACAATATACATTAATGATTTAGATGAAAGAATTGAATGTAATATCTTCAAGTTTGCAGATGACACTAAGCTGGGTGGCAGTGTGAGCTGTGAGGAGGATGCTAAGAGGCTGCAGGGTGACTTGGACAGGTTAGGTGAGTGGGCAAATGCATGGCAGATGCAGTATAATGTGGATAAATGTGAGGTTATCCACTTTGGGGGCAAAAACACGAAGGCAGAATATTATCTGAATGGCGGCAGATTAGAAAAAGGGGAGGTGCAACGAGACCTGGGTGTCATGGTACATCAGTCATTGAAAATGGGCATGCAGGTACAGCAGGCGGTGAAGAAGGCAAATGGTATGTTGGCTTTCATAGCGAGAGGATTTGAGTATAGGAGCAGGGAGGTCTTACTGCAGTTGTACAGGGCCTTGGTGAGATCACACCTGGAATATTGTGTTCAGTTTTGGTCTCCTAATCTGAGGAAGGACATTCTTGCTATTGAGGGAGTGCAGCGAAGGTTCACCAGACTGATTCCCGGGATGGCAGGACTGACATATGAGGAGAGACTGGATCGACTGGGTCTGTATTCACTGGAGTTTAGAAGGATGAGAGGGGATCTCATAGAAACATATAAAATTCTGACGGGACTGGACAGGTTGGATGCAGGAAGAATGTTCCCGATGTTGGGGAAGTCCAGAACCAGGGGTCACAGTCGAAGGATAAGGGATAAGCCTGAGGACCGAGATGAGGAGAAACTTCTTCACTCAGAGAGTTGTTAACCTGTGGAATTCTCTACCGCAGAGAGTTGTTGAGGCCAGTTCGTTGGATATATTCAAGAGGGAGTTAGATGTGGCCCTTACGGCTAAAGGGATCAAGGGGTATGGAGAGAAAGCAGGAAAGGGGTACGGAGGTGAATGATCAGCCATGATCTTATTGAGGCTCGAAGGGCCGAATGGCCTACTCCTGCACCTACTTTCTCTGTTTCTCACATTTTCCCACATTATAGTCCAAATTGCCAAATTTTTGCCCACTCACTGAGTCTGTCTATGTCCCTTTACAGATTTTTTGTGTCCTCCACACAATTTGTTTTCCTACCCATCTTTGTATCATCGGCAAACTTGGCTCCATTACACTCGGTCCCTTCATTCAAGTCATTAACATAGACTGTAAATAGTTGGGGCCCCAGCACTGACCCCTGCGGCACCCCACTAGTCACTGCTCGCCAATCAGAACATGACCCATTTATCCCGACCCTTCTGTTTTTGTTTGTTAGCCAATCCTCTATCCATGCTAATATATTGCCCGCAACCCAGTGAACTTTTATCTTGTGCAGTCACCTTTTATGTGACATATTAGCGAAAGCCTTCTGGAAATCTAAATACATGACATCTACTGGTTCGCCCTTTATCCACCGAACTTGTTTCTCTCTTCCAGCTCCTTATGTTTCTGATGTTTATTTGCTACGCTGCTTCAACAGCAGCATTTGTCACCGCGCCACTCATCTTCATCATCGTCAATCTCATCTTCGTCCTGGTCTACATGACCGGGTATCACAGCAAGCTGACAGCACTCAGCTGGCCTTGTATGGTGAGTGGACGCAGTCCCACCCGGATTAACATCAGCAGAGATACAGTCAGTAACACAGGGTGCTGGGGTTACTGAGTGACAGTGTGAGGGAGCTGGATTAACATCAGTACAGATACAGTCAGTAACACAGGGTGCTGGGGGAGAGGGGTTACTGAGTGACAGTGTGAGGGAGCTGGATTAACATCAGTAGAGATACAGTCAGTAACACAGGGTGCTGGGGGAGAGGGGTTACTGAGTGACAGTGTGAGGGAGCTGGATTAACATCAGTACAGATACAGTCAGTAACACAGGGCGCTGGGGGAGAGGGGTTACTGAGTGACAGTGTGAGGGAGCTGGATTAACATCAGTACAGATACAGTCAGTGACACAGGGTGCTGGGGGAGAGGGGTTACTGAGTGACAGTGTGAGGGAGCTGGATTAACATCAGTAAAGATACAGTCAGTAACACAGGGTGCTGGGGGAGAGGGGTTACTGAGTGACAGTGTGAGGGAGCTGGATTAACATCAGTACAGATACAGTCAGTAACACAGGGTGCTGGGGGAGAGGGGTTACTGAGTGACAGTGTGAGGGAGCTGGATTAACATCATTACAGATACAGTGAGTAACACAGGGTGCTGGGGGAGAGGGGTTACTGAGTGACAGTGTGAGGGAGCTGGATTAACATCAGTACAGATACAGTCAGTAACACAGGGTGCTGGGGGAGAGGGGTTACTGAGTGACAGTGTGAGGGAGCTGGATTAACATCAGTACAGATACAATTCTGATTCAGCATGTGATTTATTTTACAGGATTTTTTGCGAGCCGGATGTTCAGCTGTGATATTCCTCATCCTCTCGATTACTTCGGCAGCAAAGAGTAAAGAGGGTGGATCAGCATCTGCAGCAGTGAGTTAAACACTCCCTGTCCCATCGCACTCCCTCTACACTGTCCCATCGCACACTCCCTCTACACTGTCCCATCGCACTCCCTCTACACTGTCCCATCGCACACTCCCTCTACACTGTCCCATCGCACTCCCTCTACACTGTCCCATCGCACACTCCCTCTACACTGTCCCATCGCACACTCCCTCTACACAGTCCCATCGCACACTCCCTCTACACTGTCCCATCGCACACTCCCTCTACACTGTCCCATCGCACACTCCCTCTACACTGTCCCATCGCACACTCCCTCTACACAGTCCCATCGCACACTCCCTCTACACTGTCCCATCGCACTCCCTCTACACAGTCCCATCGCACACTCCCTCTACACTGTCCCATCGCACACTCCCTCTACACAGTCCCATCGCACACTCCCTCTACACTGTCCCATCGCACACTCCCTCTACACTGTCCCATCGCACTCCCTCTACACAGTCCCATCGCACACTCCCTCTACACTGTCCCATCAAACACTCCCAGGGGAGGTACAGCACGGGGTTAGATAATTTATTCCAGATGTGTCCTTTCCTTTGCAGGTGTTCGGATTTATTCTGACGGGTGTTCTGATTTATGACGCGTATGAGTTGTACCGAACCATATTATCGGAACAGGATCCCCAGCCTGAGGGAGTGGGGGAATCACAGAGTAAGTATTGTGGACAGAATATTAATCTACCCATGTTAATCCAGCTCCCTCACACTGTCACTCAGTAACCCCTCTCCCCCATCGCCCTGTGTTACTGACTGTGTCTGTACTGATGTTAATCCAGCTCCCTCACACTGTCACTCAGTAACCCCTCTCCCCCAGCACTGTGTTACTGACTGTGTCTGTACTGATGTTAATCCAGCTCCCTCACACTGTCACTCAGTAACCCCTCTCCCCCAGCGCCCTGTGTTACTGACTGTATCTGTACTGATGTTAATCCAGCTCCCTCACACTGTCACTCAGTAACCCCTCTCCCCCAGTGCCCTGTGTTACTGACTGTATCTGTACTGATGTTAATCCAGCTCCCTCACACTGTCATTCAGTAACCCCTCTCCCCCAGCACCCTGTGTTACTGACTGTATCTGTACTGATGTTAATCCAGCTCCCTCACACTGTCACTCAGTAACCCCTCTCCCCCAGCGCCCTGTATTACTGACTGTATCTGTACTGATGTTAATCCAGCTCCCTCACACTGTCACTCAGTAACCCCTCTCCCCCAGCGCCCTGTGTTACTGACTGTATCTGGACTGATGTTAATCCAGCTCCCTCACACTGTCACTCAGTAACCCCTCTCCCCCAGCACTGTGTTACTGACTGTATCTGGACTGATGTACGATCGAACAGTGGATAATTTGATCTTTGCTGTGTTGCTGTCCAGGTTCGAATCTCGATGCTGAGTGATGATGCCGTGTCCCTCACAGCAGATAATTCTGACACTACTGCAATCAGAGATGTTTAAGACTCAAACTGTTCCATCGCTTTAAGTGCTGTATCCTACCTGTGCGTGTTTGGATTTTAATGCTGTTTGCACTAAACGGGAAACACCTTCCATCCGTATTCACCATTAATTACTCTTCTGTATGAGCCAGTCTGTTCCAGCCAGACTTCCTGGCACCATCTCCTAATCCAGTCTCCGTCCGATCACTCCCTCAGTGCCCGGGAACCGGGCCGGGGGCTTCTGAATTAAAACCACGCTGCAACAGCGGAAACATGAAATGCGTATGTCTTTTACACTTCGTGAAGTCTCGCAACACAGGTGGCCATTCAGCCCCTCGAGCCTGTTCCATTCAGTGGGCTCACGCCATCTCTGTATCCCACCACAAACAGAGCAGGCACGGCCTCAGTTTTACATCGCATCACAAGTGGGATTCGTTTGGGGATTGATACAGGGCTACGGGGAGAGAGCGGGGTAGTGGGATTAGTTTGGGATTGATACAGGGCTATGGGGAGAGAGCGGGGCAGTGGGATTAGTTTGGGGATGGATACAGGGCTATGGGGAGAGAGCGGGGCAGTGGGATTAGTTTGGGACTGATACAGGGCCATGGGGAGAGAGCGGGGCAGTGGGATTAGTTTGGGGATTGATACAGGGCTATGGGGAGAGAGCAGGGCAGTGGGATTAGTTTGGGGATTGATACAGGGCTATGGGGAGAGAGCGGGGCAGTGGGATTAGTTTGGGGATTGATACAGGGCTATGGGGAGAGAGCGGGGCAGTGGGATTAGTTTGGAGATTGATACAGGACTATGGGGAGAGAGCGGGGCAGTGGGATTAGTTTGGGGATTGATACAGGGCTATGGGGAGAGAGCAGGGCAATGGGGCGAGAGCAGGGCAGTGGGATTAATTTGGGATTGATACAGGGTTATGGGGAGAGAGCGGGGCAGTGGGATTAGTTTGGAGATTGATACAGAGCTATGGGGAGAGAGCAGGGCAGTGGGATTAGTTTGGGGATTGATAGAGCTATGGGGAGAGAGCAGGGCAATGGGATTAGTTTGGGGATTGATACAGAGCTATGGGGAGAGAGCGGGCGTGGATTAAGTGTTGCAGAGTTTGAAGGGACTTTTGTTTAGGGGAATTATGAGACAAAGGGATAATGTTTTAGCCAACACTGCCACCAACTGGTTGAATAGTCAAAACATCCACAGTCCAGGCGATGGAGTGACAGAATCCAATACAGGAACAGGAGGAGGCCCATTCAGCCCCTCGAGCCTGTTACACAGGAACAGGAGGAGGCCCATTCAGCCCCTCGAGCCTGTTACACAGGAACAGGAGGAGGCCCATTCAGCCCCTCGAGCCTGTTACACAGGAACAGGAGGAGGCCCACTCAGCCCCTCGAGCCTGTTACACAGGAACAGGAGGAGGCCCACTCAGCCCCTCGAGCCTGTTACACAGGAACAGGAGGAGGTCCATTCGGCCCCTCGAGCCTGTTACACAGGAACAGGAGGAGGTCCATTCGGCCCCTCGAGCCTGTTACACAGGAACAGGAGGAGGCCCATTCAGCCCCTCGAGCCTGTACCTACTCTTTGGGTGAGCTCTCCAATTAATCACACCCCCCTGCTCTTTTCCCATGGCCCTGTAAATTTCTTCCCCTTCCAAGTATTTATCCCATTCTCCTCTGAAAGACACTGGAATCTTTCAGGCCGCTCATTCCAGACCGCGGCAACGTGCTGTGTGAAGTAATGTTTCCCCGTGTCACCTCTGGGTCTTTTGGAAACATAGAAAATAGGTGCAGGAGTAGGCCATTCGTCTCTTCGAGCCTGCACCACCATTCAATAAGATCATGGCTGATCATTCCCTCAGTATCCCTTTCCTGCTTTCTCTCCATACCCCTTGATCCCTTTAGCCGTAAGGGCCACATCCAACTCCCTTTTGAATATATCCAATGAACTGGTCTCAACAACTCTCTGTGGTAGGGAATTCCACAGGTTAACAACTCTCTGAGTGAAGACGTTTCTCATCTCAGTCCTAAATGGCTTACCCGTTATCCTTAGACTGTGACCCCTGGTTCTGGACTTCCCCAACATCGGGAACATTCTTCCTGCATCTAACCTGTCCAGTCCCGTCAGAATTTTATATGTTTCTATGAGATCCCCTCTCATCCTTCTAAACTGCAGTGAATATAAGCCTAGTCAATCCAGTCTTTCTTCATATGTCAGTCCTGCCATCCCGGGAATCAGTCTGGTGAACCTTCGCTGCACTCCCTCAATAGCAAGAATGTCCTTCCTCAGATTAGGAGACCAAAACTGAACACAATATTTTGCTGCTCTGGTTACTGCCATTGGAAACAGTTTTCTCTCGATCATATAGAAAATACACCAATCGCCCTTCCTCAGGAGCAATGTCGATGATCTCACACCTTCCAGCATTGAACTGCATCTGCCAGAGTTTGGCCCACTCCCTGAATCTATCGATGTCCCTTTGCTGCCATTTGCACTATTTACTGGGCCTCCTAACTTTGTATCGTCGGCAAACCTGGATATACGGCTCGCTATTCCTTTACCCAGGTCATTTATCAATACAGTCACAATCCACGTGTTCTCATTTGTGTTAACAGTCTCACTTGGAACAATATTGAATGCCTTCTGGAAGTCAATATAAATAACATCCATGGGCATACCCTTATCTACCGTAAGAACACAAGAAATAGGAGCAGGAGTCGGCCATTCGGCCCCTCGAGCCTGCTCCGCCATTTAATACGATCATGGCTGATCCGATCATGGACTCAGCTCCACTTCCCTGCCCGCTCCCCATAACCCGTTATTCCCTTATTGTTTAAGAAACTGAATAAATTTAAGACAGAAATAGACAATGACCCAGCCTCCACAGCTCTCTGGGGCAGAGAATTCCACAGATTTACAACCCTCTGAGAGAAGAAATTCCTCCTCATCTCAGTTTTAAATGGGCGGCCCCTTATTCTAAGACCATGCCCCCTAGTTCTAGTCTCCCTCATCAGTGAGAACATCCTCTCTGCATCCACCTTGTCGAGCCCCCTCGTAATCTGATACGTTTCGATAAGATCACCTCTCATTCTTCTGAACTCCAATGAGTAGAGGCCCAACCTGCTCAACCTTTCCTCATAAGTCAACCCCCTCATCCCCGGAATCAACCGAGTGAACCTTCTCTGAACTGCCTCCAAAGCAAGTATATCCTTTCGTAAATACGGAAACCAAAACTGCACGCAGTACTCCAGGTGTGGCCTCACCAATACCCTGTATAACTGGAGCAAGACTTCCCTGCTTTTATACTCCATCCCCTTTGCAATAAAGACCAAGATACCATTGGCCTTCCTGATCACTTGCTGTACCTGCAGACTAATCTTTTGTGTTTCATGCACAAGTAACCCCCAGGTCCCGCTGTACTGCGGCACTTTGCAATCTTTCTCCATTTAAATAATAACTTGCTCTTTGATTTTTTTTCTGCCAAAGTGCATGACCTCACACTTCCCCACATTATACTCCATCTGCCAAATTTTTGCCCACTCACTTAGCCTGTCTATGTCCTTTTGCAGATTTTTTGTGTACTCCTCACACATTGCTTTTCCTCCCATCTTTGTATCATCAGCAAACTTGGCTACGTTACACTCAGTCCCTTCTTCCAAGTCGTTAATATAGATTGTAAATAGTTGGGTACCAGCACTGATCCCTGGGGCACCCCCACTAGTTACTGGTTGCCAACCAGAGAATGAACCATTTATCCCGACTCTCTGTTCTCTGTTAGTTCGCCAATCCTCTATCCACGCTAATATATTACCCCCAACCCCGTGAACTTTTATCTTGTGCATAACCTTTTATGTGGCACCTTGTCAAATGCCTTCTGGAAATCTAAATACACCACATCCACTGGTTCCCCCTTATCCATCCTGTTCGTTACATCCTCAAAATATTCAACTTGGTTAGCTAGACTTCACTTAACCATCACACATCGGCTGCTATTTGTCCAAATGCTCAAATTACTCTGTCCCCAATGGGCAACAAAGGAGTATAATTCGGCGAAATGAGGTTTTTCCACTTTAGTCGGAATAGAAAAAGAATTATTTCTTTAGTCGGAATAGAAAAAGAATTATTTCTTAAATGGTGAGAATCTATTAAATGTTGGTGTTCAGAGATTTAGATGTCCTTGTGCAGGACATCTAAATTAGTATGCAGGTACAGCAAGCAATTAGCAAGGCAAATGGTATATTGGCCTTTACTGCAAGGGGGTTGGAATATAAGAGTGAAGAAGTCTTGCTACAGGGTTCTGGTGAGACCACACCTTGAATACTGTGCACAGTTTTGGTCTCCTTATATAAGAAATAGGAGCAGGAGTCGGCCATTCGGCCCCTCGAGCCTGCTCCGCCATTTAATATGATCATGGTTGATCCGATCATGGACTCAGCTCCACTTCCCCGCCTGCTCCCCATAACCCTTCACTCCCTTATCGCTCAAAAATCTGTCTATCTCCGCCTTAAATATATTCAATGACCCAGCCTCCACAGCTCTCTGGGGCCGAGAATTCCACAGATTTACAACCCTCCGAGAGAAGAAATTCCTCCTCATCTCAGTTTTAAATGGGCGGCCCCTTCTTCTGAGACCATGTCCCCTAGTTTTAGTTTCCTCTGAGTGGAAATATCCTCTCTGCATCCACCTTGTCGAGCTCCCTCGTTATCTTATCTTACCTAAGGATCTATTGGAAACATAGAAAATAGATGCAGGAGCAGGCCATTCGGCCCTTCGAGCCTGCACCACCATTCAATATGATCATGGCTGATCATGCAACTTCAGTATCCCATTCCTGCTTTCTCTCCATACCTCCTAATCCCTTTAGCTGTAAGGGCCACATCTAACTCCCTTTTGAATATATTTAGTGAATTGGCCTCAACAACTTTCTGTGGTAGAGAATTCCACAGGTTCACCACTCTCTGGGTGAAGAAGTTTCTCATCTCGGTCCTAAATGGCTTACCCCTTATCCTTAGACTGTGACCCCTGGTTCTGGACTTCCCCAACATCGGGAACATTCTTCCTGCATCTAACCTGTCCAGTCCCGTCAGAATTTTATATGTTTCTATGAGATCCCCTCTCATCTTTCTACACTCCAGTGAATACAGGCCCAGTCGACAGTCGATCCAGTCTCTCCTCATATGTCAGTCCTGCCATCCCGGGAATCAGTCTGGTGAACCTTCGCTGCACTCCCTCAATAGCAAGAACGTCCTTCCTCAGATTAGGAGACCAAAACTGCACACAATATTCAAGATTAGAGGCTGTGCAATGAAGGGTCACTTGGTTAAGAACGTAAGAACCAGGAGCAGGAGTCGGCCATTCGGCCCCTCGAGCCTGCTCCGCCATTTAATACGATCATGGCTGATCTTTGACCTCAACCCCACTTTCCTGCGCTGTCCTATCCCTTGATTCCTTTAATATCGAAAAATCTATCCATCTCGGTCTTTAATATACTCAAGGACTGAGCCTCCACAGCTCTGTGGGGCAGAGAATTCCAAAGATTCACCACCCTCTGAGTGAAGAAGTTTCTCCTCATCTCAGTCCTCAATGGCCGACCTCTTATCCTGAGACTGTGTGACCCCTGGTTCTCGACTCCCCAGCCCGGGGGGGGGAAACACCCTCCCTGCATCTTCCCTGTAAGAATTCTGTATGTTTCAATGAGATCCCCTCTCATTCTTTTAAACTCCAGAGAGTATAGAATTCAATTAAAATAAATCTGGGAATAAAAAGCTAGTATCAGTGATGGTGACCATGTAACCACCGGATTGTCGTAAAAATCCATCTGGTTCACTAATGTCCTTTAGGGAAGGAAATCTGCCGTCCTTACCTGGTCTGGCCGATTGGTGACTCCAGACCCACAGCTATGCTGACTCTATGTGCCCTCTGAAATGGCCCTGCGAGACACTCGGTTATACCAAACCACAACGACAAAGTCAGCACTGTGGAACACCTTCATCATCATCATCGGCAGTCCCTCGGAATCGAGGAACACTCGCTTCCACTCCCAAAGTGAGTTCTCTGGTGGCTGAACAGCCCGATACGAGAGCCACGGACCCTGTTACAGGTGGGACAGACATTGGTCGAGGGGAGGGGTGGGTGAGGCTGGTTTGCCGCGCCCTCCTTCCGCTGCCTGCGCTCTCGGCCTCTTCACGCTCTTTGCGTTGAGACTCGAGGTGCTCAGCGCCCTCCCGGATGCACTTTCTCCACCTCGGGCGGTCTGCGGCCAGGGATCTCCCAGGTGTCGGTGGGGGATGTTGCACTTTACCAGGGAGGCTTTGAGGGTGGTCCCTTGTAACGTTTCCTCTGGCCCACCTTTGGCTCATTTGCCGTGAAGGAGCTCCGCATAAAGCATTTGCTTTGGGAGTCTGGTGTCTGGGGGCCATGCGGACAATGTGGCCCTGCCCAGCGGAGCTGGTCGAGTGTGTGGTCAGTGCTTCGATGTTGGGGATGTTGGCCTGGTCGAGGACGCCAACGTTGGTGCGTCTGTCCTCCCGGGGGATTTGCAGGATCTGGCGGAGGCAGCGTTGGTGGTATTTCTCCAGCGACTTGAGGTGCCTACTGTACATGGTCCATGTCTCTGAGCCATCTGGTTTGCCCTCCAGGCCTCGATAACCAGTGCCTGTGAAGAGAAACTTGGTCACTCGACCAGAAAACATCAGGACTGGTTTGATGAAATTTGGTCAGGAGATCGAAGAACTAATAGATTGCAAGCGCAGAGCATTTCTGGGCCTCAAGCAACAGCCCAACTCGGGAGCTGCAAAACAACATTACAGACGGCTCGAGGCTCAGGTCCAACAAAAAACCTTTAGGGGGGGGGCCTAAAGAACAGGTGGCAGATGGAGAAAGCACAGGAGATCCAACAACCGCTGAGGATTCTTCACCGCAGTCAAGGCCACCTACGGCCCAAGCTCCAGAGGGAGCCCCTTCACCACACGGACTGCAGCGGTTCAAGAAGGCGGCTCACCACCACCTTCTCGAGGGGCAATTAGGGACGGGCAATAAATGCCGGCCTTGCCAGCGACGCCCACATCCCAGGAACCAATAAAAATATCCTCATCCTCCACTGTGAAGACCGACAGTGAGTAGTTTGTGAGTGAGTGTAGCGACAAGCCTGATTTCCGATTGCAGCCTCGCCCGCGGCTGTTCTTAATGGACGCCCATCGCTCTGAATATACTTGTAAAAACCTTCAGCGTTGCCCCTGCTATCTGTCACAAGTCTTTTGCTGGTTACCACCTGCGATCTTTCCCTTTGCTGTTGCTTCTGCTGTTCTTGCCGCTTTAGTATTATTCCATCTCTCCTTCCCCTTGTTGATCGATAATTAAATGCAGCAATCCGTGCCCGCGTGCAGCAAGACCTGGGCGACATTCGGGCTTGGGCTGATAAGTGGCAAGTAACATTCGCACCACACAAGCGCCGGGCAATGGCCATCTCCAACAAGCGAGTGTCTAACCACCGGCCCGTGACATTCAGCGGCATTCCCATGGCCAAATCCCCCGCCATCAACATCCTGGGGGTCACCACTGACCAGAAACTTAACTGGACCAGACACATAAATACTGTGGCCACAAGAGCAGGTCAGAGGCTGGGTATTCTGCGAGTGTCTCACCTCCTGACTCCCCAAAGCCTTCCCACCGTCTACAAGGCACAAGTCAGGAGTGTGATGGAACTCTCCCCACTTTGCCTGGATGAGTTGCAGCTCCAGCAACACTCGAGAAGCTCGACACCATCCAGGACAAAGCAGGCCGCTCGATCGACACGTTACCCACCACCTTCAACACTCACTCCCTCCACCACCGGCGCACCGTGGCTGCAGTGTGTACAAGATGCACCGCGGCAACTCGCCAAGGCTTCTTCGGCAACACCTCCCAAACCCGCCACCTGCAAGTTACACACCATCCTGACATAAGAAATAGAAGCAGTAGTAGACAGGATTAAGAGCGCACGGGGTTGGGGGGTAATATATTAGCATGGATAGAGGATTGGCCAACTAACAGAAAACAGAGTCGGGATAAATGGGTCATTCTCGGGTTGGCAAACAGTAACTAGTGGGGTGCCGCAGGGATCAGTGCTGGGCCCTCAACTATTTACAATCGACATTAACGACTTGGATGAAGGGACCGAGTGTAACGTCGCCAAGTTTCAATAAGATCACCTCTCAGTCTGCTAAACTTCAATGAGTCAACCCCCTCGTCTCAGGAATCAACCGAGTGAACCATCCCTGAACTGCCGCCAAAGCAAGTATATCCTTTCGTAAATATAGAATCAAAAACTGCACGCAGTACTCCAGGTGTGGCCTCACCAATACCCTGTACAGTTGTACTAATACCCTGTACAGTTGTAGCAGGACTTCCCTGCTTTTATACTCCATCCCCCTTTGCAATAAAGGCCAACATTTCATTTGCCGTCCTAATATACCTGCACGCTAACTTTTTGAGGTTCATGCACAAGGACCCCCAGGTCCCTCTGTACTGCAGCATTTTGTAATCGCTCCCCATTTAAATTATAATTTGTTTTTTTAATTCATCCCACCAAAATGCATTACCTCACATTGTACTCCATTTGCCAAATGTTTGCCCACTCACTGAGCCTGTCTATATCCCTTGGCAGATTATTTGTGTCCTCCTCACACGTTGATTTCCCACCCATCTTTGTATCGTCAGCAAATTTAGCTACATTACACTCGGTCCCTTAATCCAAGTCATTTAAACTGGAAATAGTTGGGTACCAGCACTGATCCCTGCGGCACCCCACTAGTTACTGTTTGCCAACCAGAGAATGAACCATTTATCCCGACTCTCTGTTCTCTGTTAGTTCGCCAATCCTCTATCCATGCTAATATATTACCCCCAACCCCCGTGAACTTTTATCTTGTGCAATAACCTTTTATGTGGCACCTTGTCAAATGTCTTCTGGAAGTCCAAATACACCACACCCACTGGTTCCCCTTTATCCATCCTGTTCGTTACATCCTCAAAGAATTCCAGCAAATTTGTCAAACATGATTTCCCCTTTCATAAATCCATGCCGACTCTGCTTGATTGAATTATGCTTTTCCAAATGTCCTGCTACTGCTTTCTTAATAATGGACTCCAGCATTTTCCCAACCACAGATGTTAGGCTAACTGGTCTCTCGTTTCCTCCTTTCTTAAATAGGGGCGTTACATTTGCAGTTTTCCAATCTGCTGGGACCTCCCCAGAATCCAGGGAATTTTGGTAGATTACAACCAATGCATCCACTATCCCTGCAGCCACTTCTCTTAAGTCCCGAGGATGCAGGCCATCAGGTCCAGGGGACTTGTCCACCTTTAGTCCCATTAGTTTTCCCAGTACTTTTTCTCTAGTGACAGTGATTGTTCTAACTCTTACCTCCCGCCACAATAGCCCCTTGATATCCATTTTTGGTATTCTTTTAGTCTTCTACAAATTATTTGTTCAACGTCTCTGCCATTTCCCTGTTCTCCATTATTAATTCCCCGGTCTCATCTTCTAAGGGACCATCGTTTAATTTAACTGCTCTCTTCCTTTTTACTCTTCCAGTGCAATCACATCCTTCCTGTAATGTGGTGACCAGACCTGCACGCAGTACTCCAGCTGTGGCCTAACCAGTGTTTTATACAGTTCAAGCATAACCCTTCCTGCTCTTGTATTCTATGCCTCGGCCAATAAAGGCAAGTATTCCGTCTGCCTTCTTAACCACCTTATCCACCTGGCCTGCTACCTTCAGGGATCTGTGGACCTGCCCTCCCAGGTCCCTCTGTTCCTCTACACTTCTCAGTGTCCTACCATTTAATGTGTATTCCCTTGCCTTGTTAGCTCTCCCCAAATGTTACCTCACACTTCTCCGGATTAAACTCCATTTGCCACTGCTCTGCCCACCCGACCAGTCGATCGATATCTTCCTGCAGTCCGCAGCTTTCTTCATTATCAACCACACGGCCGATTTTATCATCTGCAAACTTCTTAATCATACCCCAAACATTCCAAGTCTAAATTATTGACATACACCACAAAAAGCAAGGTACCCAGCACTGAGCCCCAGTTCGATCCGCGAGTACTCTGATCACCCCGACAACGTCAGCCCTGAGCTAAATTTAAAATCAAGCGTTGAGACGCCACCTTCACCCCCAGTTCAGTCACACTGCGGCCACAGTTATTTCGGTGCTCCCCTACCGCGAGACACAGTAACGCGCCTGAACCACTCAATCCAGGATGGCCCGCTCTCGCGTCCTCCCAGAAAACCAGCCCACATAAACTCGCGGCCTTCGGAGTTCGAGCTCTACCGCGCCTCCCAGTCCGTGTGAAAAGCAAAAACGCTTTGGGGAGACGTGTCGAGTTCGCATAAGAAATAGGAGCAGGAGTCGGCCATTCGGCCCCTCGAGCCTGCTCCGGCATTTAATACGATCATGGCTGATCCGATCATGGACTCAGCTCCACTTCCCAGCCCGCTCCCCATAACCCTTCACTCCCTTATCGCTCAAAAATCTGTCTATCTCCACCTTAAATATATTCAATGACCCAGCCTCCACAGCTCTCTGGGGCAGAGAATTCCACAGATTTACAACCCTCTGAGAGAAGAAATTCCTCCTCATCTCAGTTTTAAATGGGCGGCCCCTTATTCTAAGACCATGCCCCCTAGTTCTAGTCTCCCCCATCAGTGGAAACATCCTCTCTGCATCCACCTTGTCGAGCCCCCTCGTAATCTTATACGTTTCGATAAGATCACCTCTCATTCTTCTGAATTCCAATGAGCAGAGGCCCAACCTCCTCAACCTTTCCTCATAAGTCAACCCCCTCATCTCCGGAATCAACCGAGTGAACCTTCTCTGAACTGCCTCCAAAGCAAGTATCTCCTTTCGTAAATATGGAAACCAAAACTGCACGCAGTACTCCAGGTGTGGCCTCACCAATACCCTGTATAACTGGAGCAAGATTTCCCTGCTTTTATACTCCATCCCCTTTGCAATAAAGGCCAAGATACCATTGGCCTTCCTGATCACTTGCTGTACCTGCAGACTAACCTCTTGTGTTTCATGCACAAGTAACCCCCAGGTCCCGCTGTACTGCGGCACTTTGCAATCTTTCTCCATTTAAATAATAACTTGCTCTTTGATCTTTTTTTTCTGCCGAAGTGCATGACCTCGCACTTTCCCCACGTTATACTCCGCCTGCCAAAATTTTTGCTCACTCACTGAGCCTGTCTTGTGTCCTTTTGCAGAGCTCAGGGAGCCCGGGAGCAGGCGAGAAAGTGCGCGAGTCAGTAACGAGCCAGGCCCCACCTCCCTTCAGACAAGCCTACCCCACACCCCCACGCACCCCGACAAAGTTCGAGTCCACAGGCGGGTAAACTAACGGCTGATTTTATTCATCGACAAAAGGCAGAAAATAAAAACAAAAGTAAAAGGAGTAGTCCGGGGAAGGTGGGGATGGGGGAAAAAAAGAGAGGGGAAAGTCCCATTTGGAATGGGGCCGCTCGCTGTGGGGGAATATTGGGTTTCCCGTGGAGGACGGGACGGGGAGCGAGCGCGGACTTAAGGCCTCGCACTGTCTCGGAAGCTCCTGAAATAAGAGAGGCCCCGAGACCGAGGGGGAGAAGGCCCCCTCTGCCCCCCCCACGAGTAGCAGGGAATCAAACAACCTTCTCTCTCTCTCCCCCGCAACCCCCCCACCCCCCCTCCCACAATGGCGTTGCCAACCTTTGCGAAAGGGTCATCCGATAACGGCGATTCTGAGCGCTGTGCTGCAGCCCCGCTGACTTTGGGGGAGCGAGAGACACGTCACCCTCTCCCCACCCCACAGCAGAGACCAGACCAGCTCCCGCGCGCAGTGACCGAGGAGAGAGGGAAGGAGGGAGAGAATCCACGAAGCAATCAGCGCGCGAGGGAGGGGGGGGGGGCAGGGCATAGGAGTCGACCTTTGACCCCCCGCACGCGCGCCAACTCTGAACCCCCCTCCCCTCCCCTCCCCCCCCTCCCCCAGACGACCCCGTGGCGAGGGTTCGGCGGAGGGGACGGGGAGTGACAACACGTTTCACATTTAAAAAAATAAAACACGCACGCAACACACGAGGGGCAGGAAATACATTTCGCTAAACGGCGTCCGAGGGACCCGGACTATCGTCTACAGCTGGCGAGGGAGTGGGCCAGTGCCCCTCCCCCTCCAGCGCGAGGCAAGGGCGGGGGAGGGAGGGGAGGGGAGGGTCCTGGCTTCGATTTGACCCTTGCTCCCCCCCCCCCCCTCCTCCTCCCCGTTTTCCTTCCGGGTCAGTTTCTCCGTTTTAAACCCTCCCCCCCCCCACCCCACCCGTCCCCGACCCCTCGCTTCCCGCGGGCGAGGGACTCGCGCGTTCCCCGTCCGCTGGGGGGGGGGGGGGGGAGGGGTGGGCCGTCAACGCCTGCTCCGCTCGCGGGTCGACGTGCTGTGGCTGCGGCTCCGGGACCGGCGCTTGCCGTCCCGGCGCTCCCGTTCCCGCTCCCGCCCCCGATCCCGATCCCGGCTGTGGTCCCGCTTTCGCTCCAGCTCCCTGCTGCGCTCGGCCACCTTCTCGCGCTCCTTCTCCCGCTCCTTGGCCCGCTGCTTGCGCTCCTCCTCGCGCTTGCGCTCCTCGTCCTCCTGCTCCTTCCGCCGCTTCTCTCGCTCGCGGGCCCGGTCCGCCCGGTCCGCCTCCTTCTGCACGATCTGCGGGGCGACACAACGAGGGGGGGTCTGGCTAAACTGCGTGAGCGTCTGTGTAGAGTCGTCAAATCGCGCACGGGTTTAACGGTCTCAGATTGTGCCGACGCAAATGGCCCTTTGGTTGGGGGGGGGGTTGTTAGTCCTACATAGATCGGGTGGATTTATACTGAGAGAGAGCGCGGGCGCGCGCAGAGAGAGCGCGAGAGAGAGCACGCGCAGAGAGAGCCAGAGAGCGCGAGAGAGAGCGCGCGCGCGCAGAGAGAGCCAGAGAGCGCGAGAGAGAGCGCGCGCGCAGAGAGAGCCAGAGAGAGAGCCAGAGAGCGCGAGAGAGAGCGCGCGCGCAGAGAGAGCCAGAGAGCGCGAGAGAGAGCGCGCGCGCAGAGAGAGCCAGAGAGCGCGAGAGAGAGCGCGCGCGCAGAGAGAGCCAGAGAGCGCGAGAGAGAGCGCGCGCGGAGAGAGCCAGAGAGCGCGAGAGAGAGCGCGGGCGCAGAGAGAGCCAGAGAGCGCGAGAAAGAGCGCGGGCGCAGAGAGAGCCAGAGAGCGCGAGAGAGATCGCGCGCGCAGAGAGAGCCAGAGAGAGAGCCAGAGAGCGCGAGAGAGAGCGCGCGCGCAGAGAGAGCCAGAGAGCGCGAGAGAGAGCGCGCGCGCAGAGAGAGCCAGAGAGCGCGAGAGAGAGCGCGCGCGGAGAGAGCCAGAGAGCGCGAGAGAGAGCGCGGGCGCAGAGAGAGCCAGAGAGCGCGAGAAAGAGCGCGGGCGCAGAGAGAGCCAGAGAGCGCGCGCGCGCGCAGAGAGCCAGAGAGCGCGAGAGAGAGCGCGCGCGCAGAGAGAGCCAGAGAGCGCGAGAGAGAGCGCGGGCGCAGAGAGAGCCAGAGAGCGCGAGAGAGAGCGCGGGCGCAGAGAGAGCCAGAGAGCGCGCGCGCGCGCAGAGAGCCAGAGAGCGCGAGAGAGAGCGCGCGCGCAGAGAGAGCCAGAGAGCGCGAGAGAGAGCGCGCGCAGAGAGAACCAGAGAGCGCGAGAGAGAGCGCGCGCGCAGAGAGAGCCAGAGAGCGCGAGAGAGAGCCAGAGAGCGCGAGAGAGAGCGCGCGCAGAGAGAACCAGAGAGCGCAAGAGAGAGCGCGCGCGCAGAGAGAGCCAGAGAGCGCGAGAGAGAGCCAGAGAGCGCGAGAGAGAGCGCGCGCAGAGAGAACCAGAGAGCGCGAGAGAGAGCGCGTGCGCAGAGAGAGCCAGAGAGCGCGAGAGAGAGCCAGAGAGCGCGAGAGAGAGCGCGCGCGCAGAGAGAGCCAGAGAGCGCGAGAGAGAGCCAGAGAGCGCGAGAGAGCGCGCGCGCAGAGAGAGCCAGAGAGCGCGAGAGAGAGCCAGAGAGCGCGAGAGAGAGCGCGCGCGGAGAGAGCCAGAGAGCGCGCGCGCGCGCGCACACACAGAGAGAGCCAGAGAGTGCGCGCGCGCAGAGAGAGCCAGAGAGAGCCAGCGCAGAGAGCCAGAGAGAGCGCGCGGGCGCAGAGAGAGCCAGAGAGCGCGCGCACGCAGAGAGAGCCAGAGAGAGCGCGCGCGCGCAGAGAGAGCCAGAGAGCGCGCGCGCAGAGAGAGCCAGAGAGCGCGAGAGAGAGCGCGCGCGCAGAGAGAGCCAGAGAGCGCGCGCGCGCAGAGAGAGCCAGAGAGAGTGCGCGCGCAGAGAGAGCCAGAGAGAGCGCGCGCGCAGAGAGAGTGCCAGAGAGAGCGAGAGAGAGCGAGAGAGAGAGCCAGAGAGCGCGCGCGCGCAGAGAGAGCCAGAGAGCGCGAGAGAGAGCGCGCGCGCAGAGAGAGCCAGAGAGCGCGCGAGAGAGCGCGCGCGCAGAGAGAGCCAGAGAGCGCGCGAGAGAGCACGCGCGCAGAGAGAGCCAGAGAGCGCGCGCGCGCAGAGAGAGCCAGAGAGCGCGAGAGAGAGCGCGCGCGCAGAGATAGCCAGAGAGAGCGCGCGCGCAGAGAGAGCCAGAGAGCGCGAGAGAGAGCGCGCGCGCAGAGAGCCAGAGAGAGCGCGCGCGCAGAGAGCCAGAGAGAGCGCGCGCGCAGAGAGCCAGAGAGAGCGCACGCGCATAGAGAGCGAGAGAGAGCGCGCGCGCAGAGAGAGCGAGAGAGAGCACGCGCGCAGAGAGAGCCAGAGAGCGCGAGAGAGAGCGCGCGCGCAGAGAGAGCCAGAGAGCGCGAGAGAGAGCGCGCGCGCAGAGAGAGCCAGAGAGCGCGAGAGAGAGCGCGCGCGCAGAGAGAGCCAGAGAGCGCGAGCGCAGAGAGAGCCAGAGAGCGCGAGAGAGAGCGCGCGCGCAGAGAGCCAGAGAGTGCGAGAGAGAGCGCGCGCGCAGAGAGAGCCAGAGAGAGCGCGCGCGCGCAGAGAGAGCCAGAGAGCGCGAGAGAGAGCCAGAGAGCGCGAGAGAGAGCGCGCGCGCAGAGAGAGCGCGCGCGCAGAGAGAGCGAGAGAGAGCGCGCGCGCAGAGAGAGCGAGAGAGAGCGCGCGCGCAGAGAGAGCCAGAGAGCGCGAGAGAGAGCGCGCGCGCAGAGAGAGCCAGAGAGCGCGAGAGAGAGCGCGCGGGCAGAGAGAGCCAGAGAGCGCGAGAGAGAGCGCGCGCGCAGAGAGAGCCAGAGAGAGCGCGCGCGCAGAGAGAGCGAGAGAGAGCGCGCGCGCAGAGAGAGCGAGAGAGAGCGCGCGCGCAGAGAGAGCCAGAGAGCGCGAGAGAGAGCGCGCGCGCGCGCACAGAGAGAGCCAGAGAGCGCGAGAGAGAGCGCGCGCGCAGAGAGAGCCAGAGAGCGCGAGAGAGAGCGCGCGCGCAGAGAGAGCCAGAGAGCGCGAGAGAGAGCGCGCGCGCAGAGAGAGCCAGAGAGCGCGAGAGAGAGCGCGCGCGCAGAGAGAGCCAGAGAGCGCGCGCGCAGAGAGAGCCAGAGAGCGCGAGAGAGAGCGCGCGCGCAGAGAGAGCCAGAGAGAGCGCGCGCGCGCAGAGAGAGCCAGAGAGCGCGAGAGAGAGCGCGCGCGCAGAGAGAGCCAGAGAGCGCGAGAGAGAGCGCGCGCGCAGAGAGAGCCAGAGAGCGCGCGCAGAGAGCCAGAGAGCGCGAGAGAGAGCGCGCGCGCAGAGAGAGCCAGAGAGAGCGCGCGCGCGCAGAGAGAGCCAGAGAGCGCGAGAAAGCCAGAGAGCGCGAGAGAGAGCGCGCGCGCAGAGAGAGCCAGAGAGCGCGCGCGCAGAGAGAGCGAGAGAGAGCGCGCGCGCAGAGAGAGCGCGCGCGCAGAGAGAGCCAGAGAGAGCGCGCGCGCAGAGAGAGCCAGAGAGCGCGCGCGCAGAGAGAGCCAGAGAGCGCGAGAGAGAGCGCACACGCAGAGAGAGCCAGAGAGAGCGCGCGCGCGCAGAGAGTGCCAGAGAGAGCGAGAGAGAGCGCGCGCGCAGAGAGAGCCAGAGAGCGTGCGCGCGCAGAGAGAGCCAGAGAGAGCGCGCGCGCAGAGAGAGCCAGAGAGAGCGCGCGCGCAGAGAGAGCCAGAGAGAGCGCGCGCGCAGAGTGAGCCAGAGAGAGCGCGCGCGCGCAGATAGTGCCAGAGAGAGCGAGAGAGAGCCAGAGAGCGCGCGCGCGCAGAGAAAGCCAGAGAGAGCGCGCGCGCAGAGAGAGCGAGAGAGAGCGCACGCGCAGAGAGAGCGAGAGAGAGCGCGCGCGCGCAGAGAGAGCCAGAGAGAGCGCGCGCGCAGAGAGAGCCAGAGAGCGCGCGCGTGCGCACAGAGAGAGCCAGAGAGAGCGCGCGCGCAGAGAGAGCCAGAGAGAGCGAGAGAGAGCGCGCGCGCGCAGAGAGAGCGAGAGAGAGAGCGCGCGCAGAGAGAGCCAGAGAGAGCGCGCGCGCGCGCAGAGAGAGCCAGAGAGAGCGCGCGCGCAGAGAGAGAGCCAGAGAGAGCGAGAGCGCACAGAGTGA
This sequence comes from Pristiophorus japonicus, assembly GCF_044704955.1. Classification (NCBI taxonomy): domain Eukaryota; kingdom Metazoa; phylum Chordata; class Chondrichthyes; family Pristiophoridae; genus Pristiophorus; species Pristiophorus japonicus. The sequence continues at coordinate 6,224,782 of NC_091999.1, read as the reverse complement.
GCCGGAGAGAGCGCGCGCGCAGAGAGAGCGAGAGAGCGCGCGCGCGCAGAGAGAGCCAGAGAGCGCGCGCGCAGAGAGAGCCAGAGAGCGCGAGAGCCATAGAGCGCGCGCGCGCGCACAGAGAGAGCCAGAGAGAGTGCGCGCGCAGAGAGAGCGAGAGAGCGCGCACGCAGAGAGAGCGAGAGAGAGCCAGAGAGAGCGCGCGCGCGCGCGCACAGAGAGTGCCAGAGAGAGCGAGAGAGAGCGAGAGAGAGCGCGCGCGCAGAGAGAGCCAGAGAGAGCGCGCGCGCAGAGAGAGCGAGAGAGAGCGCGCGCGCAGAGAGACCCAGAGAGCGCGCGCGCGCAGAGAGAGCGCGCGCGCAGAGAGAGCGAGAGAGAGCGCGCGCGCAGAGAGAGCGCGCGCGCAGAGAGAGCGAGAGAGAGCCAGAGAGAGCGCGCGCGCAGAGAGAGCGCGCGCGCAGAGAGAGCCGGGGAGAGCGCGCGCGCAGAGAGAGCCGGGGAGAGCGCGCTCGCGCAGAGAGAGCCGGGGAGAGCGCGCGCGCGCAGAGAGAGCCAGGGAGAGCGCGCTCGCGCAGAGAGAGCCAGGGAGAGCGCGCGCGCGCAGAGAGAGCCAGGGAGAGCGCGCGCGCGCAGAGAGAGCCAGGGAGAGCGCGCGCGCGCAGAGAGAGCCAGGGAGAGCGCGCGCGCGCAGAGAGAGCCAGGGAGAGCGCGCGCGCGCAGAGAGAGCCAGGGAGAGCGCGCGCGCGCAGAGAGAGCCAGGGAGAGCGCGCGCGCGCAGAGAGAGCCAGGGAGAGCGCGCGCGCGCAGAGAGAGCCAGGGAGAGCGCGCGCGCGCAGAGAGAGCCAGGGAGAGCGCGCGCGCGCAGAGAGAGCCAGGGAGAGCGCGCGCGCGCAGAGAGAGCCAGGGAGAGCGCGCGCGCGCAGAGAGAGCCAGTAGATACAGGGTGTGCCCCCCTCTCCCCGTCCCTCACCTGTTCGTCGGTCAAGGGGAGCCAGTAGATACAGGGAGCGCCCTTGGTTTTACGGAACAAGTCATCCAGCAGTTTGGCGGGAGGTTCCTCCTGGACTTTTTCTGCGGAACAGACAAATAAAAGGGGTTAACTGGGCTGTGCTGCAGTCTTAGAACGTGGTCACATCACCCACTGCGCAACACTCACACCAAGGCACAACACTGCAGATGTTGCAACCTGGAATAAAGACAAGACAATGTTGGAAATCTCAGCAGGTCAGGAAGAGTCTGTGCAGAGGAAGCAGAGTTAATGTTGTGGGTCAAAGGGGAATGTCGTGAAGGGTGAGAGAGAGGGAGAGAGGCGGAGAGGTTTAGGGAGGGAGTTCCAGAGCTTGGGGCCCAGGCAACAGAAGGCACGGCCACCGATGGTGGAGCGATTATAATCAGGGATGGTCAGGGGGGCAGAATTAGAGGAGTGCAGACATCTCGGGGGGGTGTGGGGCTGGAGGAGATTACAGAGATAGGGAGGGATGTAGGGGCTGGAGGGGGGTTACAGAGATAGGGAGGGGTGTAGGGGCTGGAGGAGGTTACAGAGATAGGGAGGGGTGTAGGGGCTGGAGGGGAGTTACAGAGATAGGGAGGGGTGTAGGGGATGGAGGGGGTTACAGAGATAGGGAGGGGTGTAGGGGCTGGAGGAGGTTACAGAGATAGGGAGGGGTGTAGGGGCTGGAGGAGGTTACAGAGATAGGGAGGGGTGTAGGGGCTGGAGGAGGTTACAGAGATAGGGAGGGGTGTAGGGGCTGGAGGAGGTTACAGAGATAGGGAGGGGTGTAGGGGCTGGAGCAGGTTACAGAGATAGGGAGGGGTGTAGGGGCTGGAGGGGGTTACAGAGATAGGGAGGGGTGTAGGGGATGGAGGGGGTTACAGAGATAGGGAGGGGGTTACAGAGATAGGGAGGGGTGTAGGGGCTAGAGGAGGTTACAGAGATAGGGAGGGGTGTAAGGGCTGGAGGAGATTGGAGAGATAGGGAGGGGTGTAGGGGCTGGAGGAGGTGACAGAGATAGGGAGGGATGTAGTGGCTGGAGGAGATTGGAGAGATAGGGAGGGGTGTAGGGGCTGGAGGAGATTGGAGAGATAGGGAGGGGTGTAGAGGCTGGAAGAGATTGGAGAGATAGGGAGGGGTGTAGGGGCTGGAGGAGATTGGAGAGATAGGGAGGGATGTAGTGGCTGGAGGAGGTTATAGATAGGGAGGGGTGTAGGGGCTGGAGGAGATTGGAGAGATAGGGAGGGATGTAGTGGCTGGAGGAGGTTATAGATAGGGAGGGATGTAGTGGCTGGAGGAGATTGGAGAGATAGGGAGGGGTGTAGGGGATGGAGGGGGTTACAGAGATAGGGAGGGGTGTAGGGGATGGAGGGGGTTACAGAGATAGGGAGGGGTGTAAGGGCTGGAGGAGGTTATAGATAGGGAGGGGTGTAAGGGCTGGAGGAGATTGGAGAGATATCGAGGGGGGCGAGGGCCATGGAGGGATCTCGAATGCACTGTCTGGAAGGGCAGTGGGAGCGGCTTCTTCAATACCTGACGGGGAAAGGTTTGCAGGGTGCTGCTGGAAGAACAGGGGAGAGGGAGCAATCAGACAGCTTGTTCAAAAGCTGGCACAGGTAGGAAGAGTGCAAAGGTCTCCTCCAGTGTTGTACGACTCTGGAGAAATACTACTGCAAGATCCTGCAAATCCCCCGGGAGGACAGACGCACCAACGTTAGCGTCCTCGACCAGGCCCAACATCCCCAGCATCGAAGCACTGACCACACACTCGACCAGCTCCGCTGGGCAGGGCCACATTGTCCGCATGTCCCCAGACACGAGACTCCCAGAGCGAGCGCTCTACTCGGGAACTCCTTCACGGCAAACGGGCCAAAGGTGGGCAGAGGAAACGTTACAAGGGACCACCCTCAAAGCCCACCCTGATAAAGTGCAACATCCCCCACCGACACCTGGGAGTCCCTGGGCCCAAAGACCAGTCCCGCCACTCAGTGGAGGAAGTGCATCCGGGAGGGCGCTGAGCACCTCGAGTCTCGTCGCCGAGAGCGTGCAGAAACCAAGCGCAGGCAGCGGAAGGAGCGTGCGGCAAACCAGTCCCACCCTCCCCTTCCCTCAACCACTGTCTGTCCCACCTGTGACAGGGACTGTGGTTCCCGTATTGGACTGTTCAGCCACCCGAGAACTCACTTTTAGAGTGGAAGCAAGTCTTCCTCCATTCCGAGGGACTGCCTGTGACTGAATGAATGAACGACTTTGGGTGCGCGAGCGACAGCGAGGGCGAGGCTCCCTCGGTGAGACAGCGACAGGGAGTGTCTCGGGCGAGGCTCCCTCGGTGAGAGCGACAGGGAGTGTCTCGGGCGAGGCTCCCTCGGTGAGACAGCGACAGGGAGGGCGAGGCTGCGGGCTGACTCGGAGCGCCCCTCACCTTTCTTCTCGCTCCGCTTCTCCTTGGACTTGGCGCGTTCCTTGCGGCGACGGTCCCGGGAGCGCGAGCGGGAGCGGGATCGGGCCTTGGCGCCCTCCTTGGTCTCGTACTCCTTGACCTTGTCACGGTCCCACTCCCGCTCGGATCGGGTGCGTTCCCGCCGCTCCATCTCCCGCTCCCGCTCCGCCCACTGGTCCCGGGCCGCCCGCTCGTGGTCCCGGGAGTCCGCCCGTGGCTCCTCCATCTTCTGCTCCGCCGGCTTGTCCAGCTTCAGACCCTTGTGGAAATCCAACTGTTGGGGGGGGGGGGAGAGAGAGAGACACGGGTTACATTCAGAGCAAAGAACATCAGAAATAGGAGCAGGAGTCGGCCATTCGGCCCTTCGAGCCTGCTCCGCCATTCAGTAACATCATGGCTGATCATTCCCTCAGTACCCCTTTCCTGCTTTCTCTCCATACCCCTTGATCCCTTTAGCCGTAAGGGCCACATCTAACTCCCTCTTGAATATATCCAATGAACTGGCCTCAACAACTCTCTGTGGTAGAGAATTCCACAGGTTCACCACTCTCTGAGTGAAGAAGTTTCTCCTCATCTCGGTCCTAAATGGCTTACCCCTTATCCTTAGACTGTGACCCCTGGTTCTGGACTTCCCCAACATCGGGAACATTCTTCCCGCATCTAACCTGTCCAGTCCCGTCAGAATTTTATATGTTTCTATGAGATCCCCTCTCATTCTTCTAAATTCCAGTGAATATAAGCCCAGTCGATCCAGTCTTTCTTCATATGTCAGTCCTGCCATCCCGGGAATCAGTCTGGTGAACCTTCGCTGCACTCCCTCAATAGCAAGAACGTCCTTCCTCAGATTAGGAGACCAAAACTGTACACAATATTCCAGGTGAGGCCTCACCAAGACCTCCCTGCTCCTATACTCAAATCCCCTCGCTATGAAGGCCAACATACCATTTGCCTTCTTCACCCTCTGCTGTACCTGCATGACAACTTTCAATGACTGATGTACCATGACACCCAGGTCTCGTTGCACCTCCCCTTTTCCTAATCTGTCGCCATTCAGATAATATTCTGCCTTCCTGTTTTTGCCACTGAAGTGGATAACCTCACATTTATCCACATTATACTGCATCTGCCATGCATTTGTCCACTCACCTAACCTGTCCAAATCACCCTGCAGCCTCTTAGCATCCTCCTCACAGCTCACACCGCCACCCAGCTCAGTGTCATCTGCAAACTTGGAGATATTACACTCAATTCCTTCATCTAAATCATTGACGTATATTGTAAATAGCTGGGGTCCCAGCACTGAGCCCTGCGGCACTCCACTAGTCACTGTCTGCCATTCTGAAAAGGACCCGTTTATCCCGACTCTCTGCTTCCTGTCTGCCAACCAGTTCTCTATCCACATCAATACATTACCCCCAATACCATGTGCTTTGATTTTGCACACCAATCTCTTGTGTGGGATCTTGTCAAAAGCCTTTTGGAAGTCCAAATACACCACATCCACTGGTTCTCCCTTGTCCACTCTCCGAGTTGCATCCTCAAAAAATTCCAGAAGATTTGTCAAGCATGATTTCCCTTTCATAAATCCATGCTGACTTGGACCGATCCTGTCACTGCTTTCCAAATGTGCTGCTATTTCATCTTCAATAATTGATTCCAACATTTTCCCCACTGCTGATGTCAGACTAACCGGTCTATAATTACCTGTTTTCTCTCTCCCTCCTTTTTTAAAAAGTGGTGTTACATTAGCTACCCTCCAGTCCATGGGAACTGATCCAGAGTCGATAGACCGTTGGAAAATGATCACCAATGCATCCACTATTTCTAGGGCCACTTCGTTAAGTACTCTGGGATGCAGACTATCAGGCCCCGGGGATTTATCGGCCTTCAATCCCATCAATTTCCTTAACACAATTTCCCACTTTATAAGGATATCCTTCAGTTCTTCCTTCTCACTAGACCCTCGGTTCCCTAGTATTTCCGGAAGGTTATTTGTGTCTTCCTTCGTGAAGACAGAACCAAAGTATTTGTTTAACTGGTCCGCCATTTCTTTGTTCCCCATTATAAATTCACCTGAATCTGACTGCAAGGGACCTACGTTTGTTTTCACTAATCTTTTTCTCTTCACATATCTATAGAAGCTTTTGCAGTCAGTTTTTATGTTCCCAGCAAGCTTCCTCTCGTACTCTATTTTCCCCCTCCGAATTAAACCCTTTGTCCTCCTCTGCTGTATTGCAAAATTCTCCCAGTCCTCAGGTTTGCTGCTTTTTCTGGCCAATTTATATGCCTCTTCCTTGGATTTAACACTATCCTTAATTTCCCTAGCCACAGTTGAGCCACCTTCCCCATTTTATTTTTACTCGACAGAGATTTACATTGTACATTAATGATTTAGACGAGGGGATTAAATGTAGTATCTCCAAATTTGCGGATGACACTAAGTTGGGTGGCAGTGTGAGCTGCGAGGAGGATGCTATGAGGCTACAGAGTGACTTGGATAGGTTAGGTGAGTGGGCAAATGCGTGGCAGATGAAGTATAATGTGGATAAATGTGAGGTTATCCACTTTGGTGGTAAAAACAGAGAGACAGACTATTATCTGAATGGTGACAGATTAGGAAAAGGGAAGGTGCAACGAGACCTGGGTGTCATGGTACATCAGTCATTGAAGGTTGGCATGCAGGTACAGCAGGCGGTTAAGAAAGCAAATGGCATGTTGGCCTTCATAGCGAGGGGATTTGAGTACAGGGGCAGGGAGGTGTTGCTACAGTTGTACAGGGCCTTGGTGAGGCCACACCTGGAGTATTGTGTACAGTTTTGGTCTCCTAACTTGAGGAAGGACATACTTGCTGTTGAGGGAGTGCAGCGAAGATTCACCAGACTGATTCCCGGGATGGTGGGACTGACCTATCAAGAAAGACTGAATCAACTGGGCTTGTATTCACTGGAGTTCAGAAGAATGAGAGGGGACCTCATAGAAACGTTTAAAATTCTGACGGGTTTGGACAGGTTGGATGCAGGAAGAATGTTCCCAATGTTGGGGAAGTCCAGAACCAGGGGTCACAGTCTAAGGATAAGGGGTAAGCCATTTAGGACCGAGATAAGGAGAAACTTCTTCACCCAGAGAGTGGTGAACCTGTGGAATTCTCTACCACAGGAAGTAGTTGAGGCCAATTCACTAAATATATTCAAAAGGGAGTTAGATGAAGTCCTTACTACTCGGGGGATCAAGGGGTATGGCGTGAAAGCAGGAAGTGGGTACTGAAGTTTCATGTTCAGCCATGAACTCGTTGAATGGCGGTGCAGGCTAGAAGGGCTGAATGGCCTGCTCCTGCACCTATTTTCTATGTTTCTATGTTTCTATGAGATGTACAATTGTTGAAGTTAATCCATATGATCTTTAAATGTTTGCCATTGCCTATCCACCGTCAACCCTTTAAGTATCACTCGCCAGTCTATTCAAGCCTATTCACGTCTCATACCATCGAAGTTACCTTTCCCCAAGTTCTGGACCCTAGTCTCTGAATTAACTGTGTCACTCTCCATCTTAATAAAGAATTCCACCATATTATGGTCACTCTTCCCCAAAGGGTCTCGCACAACAAGATTGTTAATTAGTCCTTTCTCATTACACATCACCCTGTCTAGGATGGCCAGCCCTCTAGTTGGTTCATAGAAACATAGAAACATAGAAAATAGGTGCAGGAGTAGGCCATTCGGCCCTTCTAGCCTGCACCGCCATTCAATGAGTTCATGGCTGAACATTCAACTTCAGTACCCCATTCCTGCTTTCTCGCCATACCCCTTGATCCCCCCAGTAGTAAGGACCTCATCTAACTCCTTTTTGAATATATTTAGTGAATTGGCCTCAACAACTTTCTGTGGTAGAGAATTCCACAGGTTCACCACTCTCTGGGTGAAGAAGTTCCTCCGCATCTCGGTCCTAAATGGCTTACCCCTTATCCTTAGACTGTGACCTCTGGTTCTGGACTTCCCCAACATTGGGAACATTCTTCCTGCATCTAACCTGTCTAACCCCGTCAGAATTTTAAATGTTTCTATGAGGTCCCCTCTCATTCTTCTGAACTCCAGTGAATACAAGCCCAGTTGATCCAGTCTTTCTTGATAGGTCAGTCCCGCCATCCCGGGAATCAGTCTGGTGAACCTTCGCTGCACTCCCTCAATAGCAAGAATGTCCTTCCTCAGGTTAGGAGACCAAAACTGTACACAATACTCCAGGTGTGGCCTCACCAATGCCCTGTACAACTGTAGCAACACCTCCCTGCCCCTGTACTCAAATCCCCTTGCTATGAAGGCCAACATGCCATTTGCTTTCTTAACCGCCTGCTGCACCTGCATGCCAACCTTCAATGACTGATGTACCATGACACCCAGGTCTCTTTGCACCTCCCCTTTTCCTAGTCTGTCACCATTCAGATAATAGTCTGTCTCTCTGTTTTTACCACCAAAGTGGATAACCTCACATTTATCCACATTATACTTCATCTGCCATGCATTTGCCCATTCACCTAACCTATCCAAGTCGCTCTGCAGCCTCACAGCATCCTCCTCGCAGCTCACACTGCCACCCAACTTAGTGTCATCCGCAAATTTGGAGATACTACATTTAATCCCCTCATCTAAATCATTAATGTACAGTGTAAACAGCTGGGGCCCCAGCACAGAACCTTGCGGTACCCCACTAGTCACTGCCTGCCATTCTGAAAAGTACCCATTTACTCCTACTCTTTGCTTCCTGTCTGACAACCAGTTCTCAATCCATGTCAGTACACTACCCCCAATCCCATGTGCTCTAACTTTGCACATCAATCTCTTGTGTGGGACCTTGTCGAACACCTTCTGAAAGTCCAAATATACCACATCAACTGGTTCTCCCTTATCCACTCAACTGGAAACATCCTCAAAAAATTCCAGAAGATTTGTCAAGCATGATTTCCCTTTCACAAATCCATGCTGACATATTGGTCTAGAAAACCATCCCTAATACATTCCAGGAAATCCTCCTCCACCACATTGCTACCAGTTTGGTTAGCCCAGTCAATATGTAGATTAAAGTCGCCCATGATAACTGCTGTACCTTTATTGCACGCATCCCCAATTTCTTGTTTGATGCTGTCCCCAACCTCACTACTACTGTTTGGTGGTCTGTACACAACTCCCACCAGCGTTTTCTGCTCTTTGGTATTCCGCAGCTCCACCCATACAGATTCCACAGCATCCAGGCTAATGTCCCTCCTTAGTATTGCATTAATTTCCTCTTTAACCAGCAACGCCACCCGCCTCCTTTTCCTTTCTGTCTACCCTTCCTAAATGTTGAATACCCCTGGAGGTTGAGTTCCCAGCCTTGGTCACCCTGGAGCCATGTCTCCGTGATGCCAATTACATCATATCCATTAACTGCTATCTGTGCAGTTAATTCATCCACCTTATTCCGAATACTCCTCGAATTGAGGCACAGAGTCTTCAGGCTTGTCTTTTTAACACCCTTTGCCCCTATAGGATTTTGCTGTTATGTGGTCCTTTTTGCATTGGGTTGCTCTGCCCTCCACTTTTACTTTTCTTCTTTCAATCTTTTGCTTCTGCCCCCATTCTACTTCCCTCAGTCTCCCTGCATAGGTTCCCATCCCCCTGCCATATTAGTTTAACCTCTCCCCAACAGCACGAGCAAACACTCCCCCTAGGACATTGGTTCTGGTCCTGCCCAGGTGCAGGCCGTCCGGTTTGTACTGGTCCCACCTCCCCCAGAACCGGTTCCAATGAGCCAGGAATTTGAATCCCTCTCTTCTGCACCATTCCTCAAGCCACGCATTCATCTGAGCGATGCTGCGATTCCTACTCTGACTAGCATGTGGCATTGGTAGCAATCCTGAGATTACTACTTTTGAGGTCCTACTTTTTAATTTAGCTCCTAGCTCCCTAAATTCGTCTTGTAGGACCTCATCCCGTTTTTTAACTATGTCGTTGGTATCTATATGCACCACGACAACTGGCTGTTCTCCCTCCCATTTCAGAATGTCCTGCACCCGCTCCGAGACATCCTTGACCCTTGCACAAGGGAGGCAACATACCATCCTGGAGTCTCGGTTGTGGCCGCAGAAACGTCTATCTATTCCCCTTACAATTGAATCCCCTATCACTATCACTTTCTCACTTTTTTTCCTGTGCAGCAGAGCCAGCCACGGTGCCATGAACTTGGCTGCTGCTGCCCTCCCCTGATGAGTCATCCCCCTCAACAGTACCCAAAGCTGTGTATGTGTTTTGCAGGAAGATGGCCGCAGGGGACCCCTTGCACTACCTTCCTTGCACTGCTCTTCCTGTTGGTCACCCATTCCCTATCTGGCTGTGTAACCTTTACTTGCGGTAAGACCAACTCGCTAAACGTGCTATTCACGTCATTCTCAGCATCGTGGATGCTCCAGAGTTCATCCACCCGCAGCTCCAGTGCCGAAATGCTGTCTGTCAGCAGCTGCAGCCGGATACACTTCCCACATATGTCGTCGTTAGGGACACGGGAAGCGTCCCTGACTTCTCACATAGCACAGGAGGAGCATAACATGTGTCCGAGGGCTCCTGCCATGACTTAACCCCTAGATTAACTTAATTTAGCATGGGGTCCGATACAGAGTAAAGCTCCCTCTACACTGTCCCATCAAACACTCCCAGGACAGGTACAGGGGGTTAGATACAGAGTAAAGCTCCCTCGACACTGTCCCATCAAACACTCCCAGGGCAGGTGCAGCACGGGGGTAGATAGAGAGTAAAGCTCCCTCTACACTGTCCCATCAAACACTCCCAGGGCAGGTACAGCACGGGGTTAGATACAGAGTAAAGCTCCCTCTACACTGTCCCATCAAACACTCCCAGGTCAGGTACAGGGGGTTAGAAACAGAGTAAAGCTCCCTCTACTCTGTCCCATCAAACACTCCCAGGGCAGGTACAGCATGGGGTTAGATACAGAGTAAAGCTCCCTCTACACTGTCCCATTAAACACTCCCAGGGCAGGGACAGCATGGGGTTAGATACAGAGTAAACCTCCCTCTACACTGTCCCATCAAACACTCCCAGGGCAGGTACAGGGGGTTAGATACAGAGTAAAGCTCCCTCTACACTGTCCCATCAAACACTCCCAGGGCAGGTACAGCACGGGGTTAGATACAGAGTAAAGCTCCCTCTACACTGTCCCATCAAACACTCCCAGGGCAGGTACAGCATGGGGTTAGATACAGAGTAAAGCTCCCTCTACACTGTCCCATTAAACACTCCCAGGGCAGGGGCAGCATGGGGTTAGATACAGAGTAAACCTCCCTCTACACTGTCCCATCAAACACTCCCAGGGCAGGTACAGGGGGTTAGATACAGAGTAAAGCTCCCTCTACGCTGTCCCATCAAACACTCCCAGGGCAGGTACAGCACGGGGTTAGATACAGAGTAAAGCTCCCTCTACACTGTCCCATCAAACACTCCCAGGGCAGGTACAGGGGGTTAGATACAGAGTAAAGCTCCCTCTACGCTGTCCCATCAAACACTCCCAGGGCAGGTACAGCACGGGGTTAGATACAGAGTAAAGCTCCCTCTACGCTGTCCCATCAAACACTTCCAGGGCAGGTACAGGGGGTTAGATACAGAGTAAAGCTCCCTCTACACTGTCCCATCAAACACTCCCAGGGCAGGTACAGCACGGGGTTAGATACAGAGTAAAACTCTCTGAAGTTGTGATCGTGAAGGCAGCAGAGAAGTGGGCGCACAGTTCTGTGCAGACTCCCCCAACCTCACGTCCCAATTCAGAAAAGCGAGGCGAGGCAGTGGAGATGTGACCTCAGACAGGAGGGGAGGCAGAGGTTTAAAAACACACGACACTTACCTCATCCTGCTCGGCGTAATCGACGGAGAGGAACTTGGGGTTGGAGGCGGGCCACTTCACACCATGGAGAGAGTTGCGAGTGGCAATGGCTTCTTCCAAGGCCGTGTACTGGAGTGGGCAAAACAGCAGTGTGAGTGCAGGTCCGTCTGTAAGGGCTCTCTCGCTCCCGTCCCCCATCGCTCCCTCTCTCCCGTCCTGTATCTCTCCCCATCTCTCTCTCTCTCCCTCCCTCTCGTCCTGTCTCGCTCTCTCCCTCCCTCCCCCGTCCCGTATCGCTCCCTCTCTCCCGTTCCCGTATCTCTCCCGTCCCGTATCCCTCCTTCCTGCACTCTCTTCCCGCCCACCC